>NC_057935.1:33277826-33577826 GCF_018555375.3 Anguilla rostrata
CATCAGACCCCTGCAACTCATTCAGAATGCTGCAGCTCGTCTGGTCTTCAACCTCCCCAGACACCCCCACGTCACTCCCCTGCTCACTACCCTCCACTGGCTGCCTGTTATAGCTCGCAACAAATTTAAAACATTGGTCCTAGCATACCAGACAGTCAAGGGATCAGCCCCAGCATACCTCCACAAGATATTCAAACCCTACCTGCCAGCCAGACCCTTCCGTTCTGCTACCTCAGGACGCCTGGCACCTCCCCCTCTTCGCACCTGCGCTTCCCGGACACGTCTCCTGTCTGTTCTGGCCCCACATGGTGGAATGACCTCCCTGTGGAGGTCAGAACAGCTGAGACACTGACCCACTTCAAGTGACGACTGAAGACTCACCTCTTCAGGCTGCACCTCTCCCCATCCCTCCCTACCTCCCTGTAAATGACTGTAAGCTTAGGGTTGTAACTAGGTAGCTGTTTTGTGGGTGACTTAGTTAATGCAGTTAATGTCTTAACTACTGCTTGTATTTTTGCATAGACTGCGTTGTTGCTGTTCTCGTTTGTGTTAGTGTTAAACAGTTTAATCTTCAGGGTCAAAGTTGAACTATGCGGTTGTTCCCTGGTACTTCTCTCTAGGGTTTTCGTCATAATTGTTCCTGGTTATGGTTATACACTTTGTTGTACGTCGCTCTGGATAAAAGCGTCTGACAAATGCCTGTAGTGTAATATGTAATGTAATAAATGCTGTGTAGAAGGGAGCCATCTCAGAATAGGAATGTACGGGAGAGGTAGGGTTAGAACACCAAACGTGACTCAGTCTCGTAAACTCCGTCCATTAAATCCTGTGACTCAGTCCAATAAATCCAAACGGGGATATTTTACTAAGTAGAAATACTGATTTTGCTGGATAACTGCGTGGAGTAAAACCCAGACAGCTCTTTTTACTTCAGTCCATGTTCCAGATTTTGGAGGGTTCCGGGTTTTACTCAGTGTGGCTGAGTAAAAAAACATCCTGACTTTTTCATTTCGTACACACGGCCAGGTTTACTACCGTGTTAGCCAGCAAAGCGCAAATCCGCAAGAAACCATTGTTAAGTAAAGAAATGTAGTAACAACTACCTTCCCAGAACAGAACCCTGGGACCAACAACCCTGAATTTTTTTTACAGTCTATGCCTAGGACCAACAATTTAGTGAGAAAGTGGAGACTCACTTACCAGAAGCCAGGCCCACACAAATGGAATGGGGCCACGAGGTCTCGTGTGGAACCGGTAAGGACAAGTTAGCCTATGTGATGGCACCCAGAAAGTTATCTTGTAATCAAGAACTTTTCAAAATTTCAATGCTTCGGCAGCTGCAGTAAACAAAAGACAACGTTCAACAGGAAAGCAGCGGCATTCAGACATGCCAGCGTTTGATCTTCCAGGAAGTGAAATGTCAAAAAAAGAAGAAGAAGAAAAAAAAGAAGATTCCAGGGACAGTGGTTTCTACATTTAATAATTAAGTGTTAAGTTTTAAGAAGGTGCACATGCATACTGTAAAGTGTTTTTAATGAGTACCCTGATGAGATGTGCATAACTGGCTCTCCTTTTTTAACTGAATGACTGATCACTTCTGTATCTTCTGCACCTAGAATTGCCATTGGCAGTCTCTAAATCATTTTATCAACTGGTGATACTGTTTGAATTTGTTAAATTTTAAGAACTTACTTGGAATACCTGTACCATAATCTGTTAACATTTCTGAGGTATGTCCTAAAATTTGCACCCAATGTTTTTTGTGACCTCCTCCTCCCATTTATATGGTTGTAATTTCTAAGAAACAACTATCGACCATCAAGAGGCTGCATAGGTAACTTATGAAGAACTAAAGAGTTTGAAAACTCCATAGCTTGATTGATGTTTTGTCCTTGGAAAAGAAGAAAAATTCCAGATTGTTATCGTTCACGCCTATTCTGACTGATGCTACTACTACTGGCAGGACGTGTAATCAGCATCATTTAGTCAAATTATAGAACCTGCCGCCTGGCAACTTCCTGTGCATGTTTTCACACGCAGACCCAGGGAAGAGCATTCCTGCTTTTAAAATGTCCCAAGCTTACAAACTTGCAATTTGCTTGGTATTCAATGCCATAAAGGCCACTTTGCTAGCCTTAAGTAAGGACAGGCATGCTACACTTCTTTTACATTACATTACATTACATTACACTTCTTCCCAACAAAAAACAAAAACTGGTCAGATAACTGATTGTAAACACTGCTGAAATTATTATTTCACTTACCTCCACATTTTTTCCTGTAGTTTTACTCCATTTCCATGGTTCCGCTGGGATAACCTAGTAAAATACAGGTTTGATGAATGGAAATAAAAGGAACTACCCAATCCTAAGTGATTTTGTGTTAAAGTACTCTATTGAGGATAAACAGGAAAATGTACCATTTACATTCAAGCATTAACAATCACATATTCATTTTGACAATGTCCTAGGTCAGTAGAAAAGTAGAGAAGTAAACATTCTTTGCATGCTTTTTACCGAATTACTATTTTATTAATATAATAATAATTATTATTTTACAGAATATAATTTTAGATTCCTGTTTGTCTGAATTTCTGAAGAATGAGGAACATTTGGATTGCAGCCCTGACCTTAAGTATACATAGCAAGTCAAATGTATTTAATTTCACTTACATTTGAGCCATTTACAGATACAAATTATTTTCTGAAATATGGAGAATTCTCCTCTAATGTATCAGTTCACATTTTTATCTGACGCAGTTTCTTATCAGCAATATTTTATTTAAGTCAAACTGTCAATTATTTAAAGAGAGAAAAGCTCAATTAATCTGGCCTGCAGAGATAACCTTTCCAACTCACTGGAGGTTTATTTGGTGAATGAATGAATATACCAGAGTGGCCTCAGATTTCATTAGCTCTGAAAAACATTGAAGGCGTTCGTCCTCTTTTCATTTGACCCCTCTCTATTTTAAATGTATTTTTTTCCTCAAACTAAGCGAGTCGGAGAGCGCCCTGATTGAAAAGAGCGAACGTATGCACATCACTGTTGTCCCACATCATTCAGGGAACAAACCTTTTTAGATCTTTAACTACCACAGGAGTGCTGATTGCACAGGCGCCTATTTCCTAACCGACGGCCACCTGAACAATGATGTGTTCAGCTTTTAGCCCCTCAAGCCTTTCAAAGGTGAATCATTTCACAGTTTGGAACCAGATCTCCATAGCAACTTCTCTTTGAGAGGTTTAGAATCACCATCCAGTAATTCTATGATCATCAAGCCCCACCATCCCCAGCGGTTCTTTTCACAGCAGACAAGGAAGGGAAGCCAGGGGAAAATTCGACAGACTATTTTAGGCAATTCGTCCGGCGGGCGATTAGAATTCAAAATATTTCAACCTTCAATCACCAAGCACATTATTTGGCGCTGCACCGATCCTCGTTCAAGACAAGCAGGCATTTCAGTCTAATCACTCCAGATGAGTAGAGACAGACAAAAAAACCCTCTTCATCCAGGAGGAATCAAAATGCTCATTTTAACTGCGTGACCATATTGTAGCAGACCCCACAAAAACACAGAGAGTGTTTTCATTGGTTTTTTATTGAAAACAGGGCAGAAAACCCCAAAAGGTCAGCTCTGCCCTAGCAATAATCATGTAACCTGTCACAATATGCATGGGTATGTGATCAATCTGACCAGACATCTCTCAGAAATGACTGCAGTTTGATGGTAATAAAGGCAGTAGGGCTTATTAAAGCCTATTAGTAGTGCTCCAATTGTAAAATTGCACCAGTCTTGGGTGTTTGGTTGATCCACTGGCAGGATGGACCAATACAAAACAGCCATCATCCAGGGAAACTCATATTAAGAAAAACCTATTAGATTTTTAAGTTTAATGCATTGGTATATCCAGTATTGAATGAAGAAATTAATTTCAAATTGTTTTTATGTTTCCTGTTATAATGCAATTGTTTTTGTCATAATGTGATCAGATTCTGAAATGCATTCACATTCATACCCACTCAGCACGCCCTGATGACAACCCTCAGTGGTCAAAAACCACTTCCTTTTATTTATAGACCTTTCCTGTCTGCCCCCTAGTGGTGTGGGCATCGGTGCCCACAGAATGGGCATAAAGCAAAGATCCACAATTTATTGAAAAATGGGCTGCAGACACACAACAAATTTGAGGTCAGCGCCTGCAGCAGACTCTTTTTTGGCCAACAAGGCCACTCGTTCCCTTATCAACATTCAGGGCATCAAATGGACCTACAATAAAAGGAGGCTCCCCATCCCCCAATCACTTACAGTATTACACAAACCCACTTCACATTTTTTATACTTTCTAGAGTTACTTGGTCTCGTTTATTTTTGCATAAAAAATTGTATACCCTTTCAGCTTTCAGAACAGCATCTCACATCGCAGAATAAACCATTCATAAAAAAAGTTTTATGTCCATATGTAGTTTACTTACATTGCATTCACTTTTGGTTTATCCAATACTTGTGTCTTTATGGCCCTTATTGTCAATGTAAATGTTTCTGTAATCCAAAATGTGTCTGCTCCTATTCAAGCTAAAAATGTAACCTAGGTCAGGCGCCATTTTTAACTCAATCCAACAAGCATCCACTTTGAACATGGCTGGCATATCTGACCACCCAATAGTCTCGTTACTATAGTAGTATTTTGTTCAGTAGATGCTTGGTTATGTAAACAGCCATAGGTTTACTTTTATGTCATTAAAGTTACATGTGTCAATGGGTCCAGCCATTAGTGAGTAATCTGACTATGTATCTGCTGGGGGGTGTGCATAACATAGATTGTGCTGACAAGCAGAGATTGCATGCCATGGAAGCAAGCTAGCTCTCAAAACAACTAGTATTGTGCTATAAAACGTATTTATAATTATTGTGGATTGGAGAAAAACAATTTTACACTGTGACAGAAGTAATTGAAGAGCTCAAAAAACAGACACAATTAGAGGCTTTAGTTTTATATTTATAAAGTGGAGATTTTCTAAACAATTTTTTTGAAAAGGGTGCTAGATAATGCTATAGCCCCACTGGTGGACATGCACAGTAATTTCACTGAAAAAGTGACTTTAGTGTTTCTTATTATTTCTTATTATTTCACGTCAAGATTCTGTACACTACTCCTCCTACAGCTTTTCAGCAAAACCTACCAAGTTTGGCTAGTAGCTTCACCTGGTTGCTCATGATTTTGTGTCATTAGCGCTGATTTATTATTTTTGTAGTTACGATTTCACATTGGAAAATTTCCCATTAACAGGTTCGGAATGTGAACAACAAGCTTGCAATTGCAAGCTACACTCCAGGCTCAGCCATGGGTTGGCTTCAATAAGTGAGTGGAGAAAGCATGCGAATGGAAGGGAAAAACGTTTAGCAAAAATCAGACACTTCATCAGTGTATATCTGTGTCAATCAACCCACCCAGTCTTTTTAGATTAGCCAACTGTCATGTTTGAGAGCTAGTTGCTCTGTCTTAATAGTGAACAAGTGATAAAAAAAATATATAGCTCATATTACAGGAATGTATGACAGTATATTTATGAAAATTGAGAAGCATTTGAAAGCACCAGGAGAGCAGCAAAGTAAGTAGTTGTTTTGTCCTAAGAGCCTGGTTGAGTGCCAGTTGGAGGAACCTTCAACCTTTAATTACTGCCAAGCAAGATTGATGACAGCAGATTAAAGCATGGTTGAAGGTTCAGGGTTCAGGAGGGCAGGCTAAAGACCAGAACTGTGATAAAAAACTTAAATTTTTCTTTCAGGTATCTTGGGCCAAACCTGAGTCAAGCCCAATGGTTTAAGTGCTCTCAAAATGCCAGAAAAGTTGAAACTATAAAGAGACGTGCAATTAACCAGCCATGAAAAATTGTAATCTACTTCCTCAAGTTTGATGGCTAGTACATTATAGTCAGCCATGAATATGAACAATGCAATTTTTTATTAACTTGATTTTATAATAACAGTCAGTTTAAACATAACAAATGTTTTACGTTTTTAACTGTAGTATTGCAACTGTTTATTCACTGTACTCTCGCAGATTTGAAAAAAGTTTTTATTTTGAGAGGTCATTGAGAGAAAAGAAAAGGAAAGCAGTATTCTGTTTTCATGTTGCTTTCCTGCAGTTGAACAGGTTTCACCTGTTTCTTTTTGGCCAGCCTTTATTTTGACGGGGCCAGGAGGCTAAAAAATGCTGCCCTGTTTTTATGATTTAAAGTAAGGCTTGGCACTAGATCGTGTTATAACAAGTTCTACCCTGAAATCTCTGACATTAAAGGTGTTGACATTTAGCAGTCTCAGAAGTTGTATTTTCTATGCAACGTGCAAGCATTCATGGAAGCTGTTTCTAATTTTCACAAAGGAAAATATCAGGCTCCTGTTCTTTCCTCTACCATATAATCAAGCAATAGAGGTGCAGTGAATGTTACAGCATGTGCTGTCTGACGCTAGATAGAGCATTCCTGTAATTATAATGCAAAACCAGAAATGGCAAATGGTTAAACGATGGAATAAACAACATTCTCTGTGGGATCGCCCAAAATACAACCACACCAGTCTGCATTCCCCGTTCATCTTCTGAAGATGAAAATAGATGTGTAAAATACAAAAGGAGCAAAATCTCCTATCTTTACTCTGCCAGTGCTGATTTTGACCAGCAGGCACACAGTGTGATGCACAATTGGCCATTGTGTCACTGGGGAGGATGGTATTCAGTCCACAGACTGACTCTGAGACTTGTCTGGTCAGCTGGGTGCCTGCCTGCATCAGCTGTACAGTCCTCTTGCATAGCTCAACTGGAAGATTTCAGAATGGAAAAGAGACAGCCAGCATTTTGCAGGTCAGATGTGCTGGTCTGCTCCAACCCAAGGACACTGAAGCCTTGGGATGATAAATTTCAACGGGGAATTCTAAAGTAGGGTGAAAAAAACTGTTTTGAAATTGCTGATATCATTATTTCCATCATCTAAAACCCTTCACAGGTTCAGTTTCAGCCTAGTCCCTGGTGCTTGATGTTCTAAAATGGAATAAATACACAAAAACATACAATCCTGAGACATCATGAATCTTCCACAGATTCCCAAACATTTAATTGTGTGGCACCTAAGCAAGCATGCAATGGCAAACCTGTCTTTATTGTGGTATATAAATTAATATCAATGAATACAATGACCACTCTATTCAGTGTAATGTAATGTAACCACTGACAATACAGATGAGGTGAACTCAAATCCCCAGTATACTATAGTGCAGTTAAATGTGGGTGGAATCCTGTTACATTAAAGAGCTGTTTGACAGTGCTTCACTGACAGTTAGTCAGTCCTTTATTTCACCAAGAAATCAGAGTTCTAGGCGAGGTCTAGGCAAACACAGTTCATCTAGGAATTTACATTCATTTCATACCTCACTTACCCCTTCATGCTTACCCATTCTATATACATACAGTACTTGGTAACAATCTCCTTTTGTTTTTGTTTGGTAAGTGAATTGCATTTTTAGATGTTTTTGTGTATAGTTATGGTGGGAACAAGAACAATTGCTTCCTGAGTGAGGTCTGTAGATCACTGGAAAGAATCACAGACTATCACCAAGCAATTTGAATTCCTGTGGATGGAATTCAGCTTTGGGCTGTAATGAAACTTCCAAGGCAGCTTAAAAAAGCAGACATTTGGATATCCCAGTTAGATTGTGTTCTGATATCTGTGCTGTCAGGAAGTATGGCAGTTAATCTTTTTTACACTTCATGCAGTGATATATTTATACATTATCTTAATTGTAACCAAATGTCAAACAGATCCCTTGATAAGCTCCTCTTTGAGTCCCAGTTGCATAAAATATTTTTTAACATGCTATTGTTTTACATGTTTATATTACGTTATCAAATCAGCATGAATCTAGATACTAACTAAGTATGATCATTTGTTTTTTAATTAGATACATCTAATGTATTTTTAAACTTGTGCACAGAGTTATTGTGACAGTTAATTCAGTAAACAATGTCCGGCTCTTGCACCAGAACGTCACTTGCTGCAACTGCACAACTAGGGCTTGGCCTATTTGCATTTTTTGTTTCAGAGGAGGATTTGCCTCATATGTAATGTCCTGAATTCACCTGTAGATTGGATGAAAATGTCCCTAAATATAGAATTTCAGACACAAGGAACAGACAGTGTCCTCCAGTTTTATCATTCTCACAAGTGGACTAGTTGCTACTTCTGAGCAGTTATGGCTGATAGATCATGGATATATACTGGAAAAGAACCCAAGAATAGCACATTTAGATTAATTTCCATGTACGTGCTATAATACAGAATCATAAATAAATCAGTGTCTTTGCTCCTCAGCTGATGAAAAAACTCCACATACAGGCTAGTCTTTGAGAAGACAGATGTATTCCCACTAACTGGCCTTAGCTATGGTTTCTAAGAACAACCCAACTTTGGAGGTTTACTTGTCTGTGTGTCTTTGTGTAGTAATCCAATTAGCCACCAGAAGCACTAGTGACAGTACAGTGACATGTTCCATGGCTTGCCTCCTGTGCTTTGCCATCTATAACCATGACATGGGTTATTTTGTTTATGAGTGAAGGCACTCATCAGATTTGTGTGGTTGTCCACTTGCCTTTGAATAATTATTGTGAAACATGGCATGCGAATATTGGGTAAATATCTTGTTATACTTCTGCTCCAGCAGTTGATCTTAGACTGTGCCAGGAAACTAACAGCAAGCATTGTTAAGGATGCCTTCTGGCTATCATATCTCTTGGGATAAGTGCTCCTACTTCCCCTTAGCTTGTCTGGGCTTGAGGTAAACCATCAATCTTATTTTAAGTTTGCCTGAATACTGCTGGCCCAAGTCAAAATGCTGTAGAAAAGGCCTGACTCATTTCTGGTACTACTGATATAAAGACATGGCCAGTAAGTGGAAATATGGCTTATGACTCCACCACTTGTATAAAATGGAGTCTTAAAAGCATGCTGGCATGCTTTAGATCTCAATCAGTCTCTTTACAGACTGGAGATTCTACTTGCATCCAGTGACATGTCGATAACAGGGAGCCCGTTGAACAGTGATCATTCTGAAGGAACACGCTCCACTGGGTTAGGCTCAGCAGAGAACCCAAGAACAATAAGGGGAAAAAATACACAGGTATTGTGACACTGTTCATTTGCCCTCTCATTCTGCCTGCAACTGCAAAACCTTGATAATCAGAGCTCTTTTCACATAATGGAAAAGTCAATAGCTGCATACAATCAGTAAACAAATTTGGCTATTTTTAAAAGGGCCCCTGTCTCCATTTAGCACTGGCAATTTAAATTATTCTAGCGTGTAACACTTTAATTGTGTAAGACAAAGACCATGTCTAAGACACAAAAGAACCAGTGGCACACAGAGAACTGCTAGTAATTTCTATGCTGCCATAGTGAGATGACAAGTGATAAGCATTTTGCAAGAATTAGTTTGCTTGTGTATCTAAAGGAAAAAGGACAGCCAATTAGTGGGAGTAACAAAGTAAAGAAAAAAAGTCAAGATTTAACTGCTTTCCAGATGCAGTGGTCCAGCTTGTAAGATTCTGAACAATGAATCTGAAAACTAGGAATAAACTCTATTGATTTATGTTTCCCCATAATGTAGGAAAGAGAACAGAACTACAACAGACAGAAATCAGATATTTTAAGAACAGGTCTGCATTCACCCAGGCTGTCCCTCAAAAAAGTTGCGTCACACATCATGATGATCCTTCTTGACAGAATATGGCTTTTTCAACAAAATGCCATCAAAGAAAGCTCTCTGTGGTGCCAAAAGCACAACATACTGAGGTTGAAATTGAGATAATGCATGGTCCAGAAAACCTTCAAAAGATCTCTGCCACAGGAAGCAATGGACATATCCCAGTCTTTAGTTATTGTTGCCTGATTGCAATAAAAAGTGATTGAGAAAAGATTCCTGACTGGAATGTGGGACTGGAGGTTGGCTGCCACGGAATCATTCCTATCCAGTGGCCACTCTTACTAGCTTTTCAATTAAATCTGATTTCTTGATGAAGAGATTAGTCATAGCTCAGGTAGCTGAATTCCATAACACATTCTGAGCATATTTGTATGGTGTATTTTTAACCAATTTTTATTCAAATGTTAAATTTTTCCTCCAATTTTGAATGCCCAATATTCATACCCATGTGTGTTAGCCTACCTCATCACTGCAACATTCTCTGTCAATCCAGAAAAGCAAAGACAATGGCATGCTTTGGCTCTCCTGTAAAATATGTGATCTTGCATGACTCCCTGGTGACCACTCATATTGCTTTCACAGAAAACTCTTATCTATCTGGAATGGGAAAAAGGCCCAACTGATGAAAATGGAAACATGGCTGCTCAACAAGTCAACCAACCTTCTCGTATTAGTTTGGTTTTTTACTCATTACATAGTTTATTGCTCGTTACATGCACACTCGTCAGAAAACATTGAAGCAATGACAGGGCTTACAAAAATGACTTGGCGTTGTATATTGAGGGAAAATTTTAAATTCCAGATTGAATTTAGGGATTAACAAGCGCAAATCCTCAATAGCTGCAACCACACACGCGCATGCATCCATGTGTGCATGCATCCACGCACACACCCTCACACAAACATGTGACCTCTTCTTTGGTTCATGACCAACCTTTCCACAAAATCTTGTGCAAATCTGTGAATCCATTCGGGAGTTATGCGCCTTTTTGTGTTAGGCCATGCCCATTGCCACGCCCCCTCACACAAACACGTGACCTCTTCTTTGGCTCATGACCAACCTTTCCACAAAATCTTGTGCAAATCTGTGAATCCATTCGCGAGTTATGCGCCTTTTTGTGATAAACCACGCCCATCGTCACGCCCCCTCTTGGTCAATCAGCATTGAAAGTTACTCAGCTCGACCTTCGGTCATGACCAACGCCCATGCCAAATTTCAGCCTCCTGGGGCGAAAAATGTGGCCGCTACGGGGTGGGACACTTTTTGTGGACTAACCGACCAACCGACGGAATGCAAATGCCATGCCTAGAATCAACTCTGGATCATTTTTTTAGCTTTATTGTGCATGATATAATGATGCAAAGACACACAGCTGGCCAAAAAATAGCCAATTGGCCAATTACGTCTGGTCCCCTAAAATGGGGGAACTTATATTAAAAAAGGGTTGTAATTCTTACAAGGTTCATTTGATATAGAAGTACCCTCAAAATGATGCTGACAGTCTGCCCTTTAACCTCGTAATCATTGTTTAATTTCAAATCCAGCGCACTGGGGTACAGAGCCAAAACAATAAAAATTGTGCCACTGTCCAAATACCGACTGCACAGCAAATTATAAAAAATTTCTTTTTTTTTTTTTGCTATTCTTTTTTCTTCCTCAATTTTGAATGCCCAATCATAATTGTTGCTTACAATGCCCTCTACAAATATGATAAGAACCATACAAGCAGGTACATCATTGGAAATTAAAAATTAAAAAGATTTCTCTGAACCAGTCATCTGAGCTACAGAGTTACTGGAATGGAGGATTGTACAACTGGCCTAGCTATCATATGCTGATCACAGGAACTTGGAATTACTACAACATGATGATGTGATGAGGCAGGGACTTCGCTGCCAACTATAACCCTCTGTCTTGGCCTTGTGATGTTATGGCCTGTTATTAGTTTCCCTACTGGACTGTCCACCACAGTCAACGATGACTGCATTGAGTCCGGACCTACAGCACTCGAGCTAATTCAAACGGAAGAATTTCTGGTTCTGCTTTTGAGGATTCCTCATGTATGTCTTTAGATTTCTTTTAAAATGTGCTGTTCTTCACTGACCCAGTCAACACTCCAGGCTCAGACTTCCCCTCCCACTCACTGGAGATAAAGGAGAACAAAACATTGACATGCTCTGCAGCTGTAGACAAGCTTTACTCAAACAGTGAGCCTCCAGTTCAGTCTCATTCCTGAGGCTGATGGAGGCGTGTCATGTCTTTGTTGTATGTAAAGAATGAAGACTGAACTGTCTGCACTTTGGAAATACGTATGTTGGCGCCATACTGATTATTTGGCTATTTTTAAAATGCATTTTTAATGGTCTGAATTCTTGTGACAGAGAAGACAGTGAATGGTTGTCAAGTGCACTTTTTGTCATGACGTGTTATTATTGCCTGTGGAAGCAGAATAGGCTAAATCGCAAAATGACAAATTCTTGCTTGCTCACACTGCTGTCAGGAGAATGCAGTTTACCCAAGGAAGGAATGATCATGTCTGCCTGGCGAACCAAGCTGATTCATCGCTGTCTCCCACAGAGCCACAGGGTGAATGCTCTGTAAAGGCCCACGCAGCCATCACTCAATGGCTCCCCCAGGCTTCTGCAGAAAATGACATCACATAGAGCTGTACTTTAAGTGGCATCATATATTTGCACTTTATATCTGAGGGAATTTACGAAGGTGTCAAATTGGACTTCTGCCAACTCAGAACTTCCCTACATTCTCCCAGCAATCTCAAGCTTGCAATGTATATCTTCCTGGTTTGCTAGTGAAGGAAGTGAGGAAATTATAGCAAATGCAATCAGAGTTGTGTCAGTGGCAGGACATTTTCTGCAGCAGTTTGGTTTTTTGTCAGCCCATTGAATAAACTCACGTTTCTAACAAAAAGGGAAAACCAATGAATCCCGCCGTGGACTGCCTAGATTAGAACACCTGCTAAAGCAGTTAACGGGTTTGCAGAAGAATTTCCATGAAAGCTTATCAATCAATCAGACAAGCTTTATTTTTGCTGAGTACTACTTTAGGTTTTCACATAGCTGCTCATCAAAGAATGTTTTCCAAAGGAAATAAACTTTTTTTTTTTAACTCAATTGAGCTAGTTTCGGGAAAACTGGAAATGACACGTAATTTTGTATTCCTGGATACAAAAGGAAGTGTTTGAGGGTCAACAGAACAACATTTCTCTGCAGCCTCGATGGAGTGGTAGTGTGGACCTCATTCCTCCAGCATCCAGGACATGAACATTGATATAATTACATAAGGGCAAGATCAAAAGAGCTAAACAAATGCCAGCTTCACCAATGTTTCAGAGCAGTGTGCTTCTGTTGTTTTCAGGTTAAGCATTTGTATATGTTTAAGTGTGGTGGGGTAAATCAAGTCCGATAACAGCCAAATTACTAATTTGTACGTTTTGTAAATGTGACAGGGTGAAGCAGGTCCCATAAAAGACGACCTTTTCATTTTCTCTGCATTTCCATTGTCTTAGACACAAAAGGTTTGCATGGGGTCTATCAGATTCCATAACGACCAACTCTGACTGAGAACACTGTCGAAAATCACCACATGACTAAACAATATTTCAGGTTATCCATGAAGAAATCATGTGACTGTGCTCAGAACTCTGACTGTGCTCAGAGACATGGAGGATAATCATTTGTGTCTCTCCGGCATTATATCAGTAAATGATATACCTATTAAACACACATAATACAATAATGGGTCAACTGTGGCTGTGATCCCAAGGCAGGCTCAGCATTTCTAGAAGATTTTAGATTCAAAAAATACATTAGAGGTATGTGACACCATGTAGGCTAATTTAAAGATTAGCTCTGATTTCCAGAACTAGGGGGCTGGATGAAAGCTTCAACATCAATGGTATATCAAGAGTCACAATCAAAACATTGTCATAACGAGGAGAAAAAACTGCTCAAGAATGTGTTCACATGACTACATTTCTTACCAAGGTTTTCAATGAAACAACACTGAATGAAACAGGATGTTGCTGCCTTGGTCAGATGTTTAATGTTTGGTTAATGTTATCTTTAAAGGCTGGCCTGTCTGTAGAAAGGCACTCAAATTTTAAACCAAGCAATTAGCAATTTTCAAACAGTGAACAAGATGCTGGCAGTGAAAGGCCACACTTTACAATGCTTTATGACCCTACACATGCATCACTATTAGCCATAGACATAGTTTGACTTGAGATTTAAGGGTTTTTTGAGACTGTGATCTCAGACTGAGGGGGGCCAGTTGTGATCACAGACTGGAGGGGTGGGGGGTGGGAGTGGAGAATTCAGATCCTAAACCAGGGGTGGTTTGGTTGTGGGGGGGGGGGGGGGTTGGGGACTAGTGGAGGCCATGTCTGCTAAGGTGCTCCCCCTCCTCCTGTGTGAGATCTAAAAAAAATAGCAATGTAGCAAACTGCAGTTGTGGGGGTTCTAAAAGTAACTGATTTGTACCTTTGACACCAGGCCTGAACCACTTTAAGGGTGTCATTTGTATTACTGAGTTATGTGAATACACATAAGGGTGTGGTTATTGATACAATAGCATACATCAGGTAATCATTTGTGTCTTTATTTTGATTTTATTTCCATTTAAATCATCAATATCCCATCAAGATAAATTTTCTTGTATGTCACTGCGGGGCTATAAAGAATAAGTAAACACTGTAATGATTCTCTCATGATATTGCTATCTTGGTCATAGACCATTTTTAGGACAATGCAACACAAGCTGTCATGTGAGCTAGTGATATACACAACAGAAGCATTTGGCTGCGCGTGAAAGCACAGTCACCAGGGTTATTGCTGATGACCAGGCCACTGGCCAATAACCCCAAAACACTAAGACATTTTCTCAGTCACACAACAAACTTACAGCAGAAGTTGAAACTTCATCATCCGGAATGTAATTAGACTGGTTGAGAAACATGTCAGAACAAAAATTTGACAGGTGACACGGCCAGCCCCCTGTGCAGAGGTGCCCACTCCTGCCCTTAATCTAGAGCTACAGAGGCATGTAATCCACTTCTGTGATGTGGGAACTCCAGCCTATTGCACATCACAGTGACTTACCAGACAATGTGTCATCCAGTCACTGTGGCAGGGAGGGACAGGGGCAAGGTCTGGGATAGTTTTCCTGGCACAGAGGAGCACCAGCAACCCTGGTAAATCCCTGCATGAGATTGACAGTTAGCATAAGTGCAAGAGTTTTGTACAGTAATTGGTGGTGGATGAGTAACCAAGCCATCCCTGCCTGGCAAAAGAAACAGTGTAGCATCCTGGCCATGACTGCAGGATCACCACTGGGATATTACACTGGGACACTGTGAAGTCAATCGATGTATGGCTGATATCTCTGCATATCCACTCAACTATTTAAACTATCTACTAGTATACTGCTCACTAGACTTTTGAGTATATGATGCCCATGCAGAGGTGCCATGGAACAGGCCAGCCTAGGGATGGCCATTTGGACATCTACACTTTGGAATTTTGCATTATTAAACGTTTAAACATTAATGCTTACTATTACTCAGTCGTAGTAAAAACAGCAATTCTAAAATAAAAGGTTTACATTCTTCCCTGTTTTATTTTAAAATTCAAAGTACAGATCAATTCTTCAAACATTAATTGCTAGCATGCATGAAGAATGATACCTCCCAATTCTTGAATGATACCCAATGCTTTTTTCATTCCTTGCTTCTTTTTAAGTTTTTGCCTGCCTCTCGGCTACTGATTAGCTTAATATAGTACCACATGTTCCAGGCAATGTGGCTGGTTACCTCCTGCTTAAAGTAAAATAAATAAATTAATAAGCTCCTGGAAATTCAGAAAAACAAGCAATAGCACACCAGTTGTCAGACCAGTCCACGTCAGTAATCTGTCTGCTGATTGAAAACATTGTTTTCTCCAAATACTGCAACAGCACTCAAATATACATTTTAAAACATGTGCATAGTATCTGACCCTAAAACAACACATTCTAGACAACTTTATTGGCTATTTTACTGATTTTCTCCATCAACTGCAGATGTTGCTGACTAGCATTTAGGAACAACAGCATGTTCAAGTTTTTATGCATCAACTGGTTTCTCAGCTCGTTTTGCAATTGTTCCTGCCATTCCTATTTTTTTTTTTAACTAGAAAACAGTATATGCATTGTTTTACTACACATATATCGCACGCTGACATATGTTGGATTTCTGTATGTAGTTGTGTGATTATGGTAAAACAAAAAAAAAATTAATCAGATGATTAGAGTAAACAGCTAGCTAGCTGACTTATTGACATCCCTTGGCTAAATAACGTGTTGTTGCCTACTGTATTGAAATGCTTTTTTATGTATGGTTTTCAACTTCTATGGTAGTCACGAGTAATGACATCCTAACATAAGCTGATCTTTAGGACTTTCAGATACAGAAGCCTAGGCGGTAAGCAGAATAGGAGGTGAATATAAATGTCATGTATAGGCTAGTGTCTGTTTATTTCAACTGCACCTTTGTACAGATGTTTACATTTCAACTGCACCTTTGTATGTATATATTCCTAATTGCACTACTTGTACATAGGGCCACTGCAGTTCAGCAAATGTGCAATATCCGAAGTGCAATATCTCAGCTGCTAATCTTACCGTATTGTATTGTTTTATATCTTATTGCTTTATAGGTTACTGCAAATATATACATTTTATACATGTTATACATTTTATATTTTATTTATATATTTAGCACACTAAATTAGTTTAGCTTGAACTCTGTTCTATTTTTAATTGCTGTTTGTTATGTGTGAATGGACCGTCAGGATTGCTACTTAATTTTGTTGTACACTGTGCAAAGACAATAAAGGAATCTATCTATCTATCTATCTATCTATCTATCTATCTATCTGTGAAACGAATCAAATGCTGAATGATGCAACTTTGAATAATTCAGTGACAAATATGCAATTCAATCTGAATCCAAACTCACATAGGAGTAGACATATGGTCTGTAATAAGGATAGTACACCTTAATGGGAAGATCCCTCGATATCAAGAACATTTAGCCTAGGTGTCTGCTGCCATAGTACAGACAAATACCTTATTCAAGAAAGACTACTATGTAGTGGTCAGGTAGAAGCAAACACAACGAACACACTCACCATATATTAAATTGTTAAGTTTTTACCGTGTCTCACATCTTCAAACCTTCACTCTCCCATCCACATCCATACATCACAAAAATAGTCTAAACAGCAGCCATAGCCATTTCTTATTATTCTTTATTATATTTTTTTCAGATTCCTCATAGTCCAAATCTTTGGATATCCTCATTTCATTCAGCCTTTATTTAACTAATATATATCTTTTTCCCTTAATCATTGTCCCTAATTTAGTAACGTTATGGATGAAAGGGCTTTAAGACAATGCAACAAGTTTACAACCAATATGGTTATTATGTGTTGTTAACTTTATCCATAAACCTAGCTAACGTCATCTGTTAACATTAGCTAAATATACTAATTTGGTGGAAAATGACAAGCTAACAACATGCTTAAATTAATATTGTTAATTCAGCTGAAATATTTTAATAAGCTATGTCTCAAAGCATACTGTTCAGTTTAACTTCTTAGCTTAGAAAAGTTAATCACAGACAGTCAAAAACACTGATACTCTATGGTGCTGCTGCTACTTCCTCCCAACAATTGGAACTATTGAGACTCTCCACGATCTTCCATTGTTCTAAAAAATTGTCTAATTGGAGTGGAAGAAGGTGGCACAACTCTCTCTCTCAATGGTTCTGGTCTCACTAGCTATTGCCATGATAATACCAGTATTGCCATATCCTATATAGCCCAAACAAATAACATCAAATTAACTTTGTCTGACATATTACAACTAGCAGATCCAGGAATTAATTATTGCCTGTTTTCTATCATATCACCCATCACCCAGCTCAGATCATCCATCCATCCATTTTCTGTACCAGCTTATTCCTGGTCAGGGTTACGGGGAGTTCCTATCCCAGCATGCATTGGGTGAGAGGCAGGAATACACCCTGGTCAGGTCACCAATTTATCACAGGGCACATACCATTCACTCACACACTCATATCTATGGGCAATTTAGAGTCGCCAATTAGCCTACCTGCATGTCTTTGGACTGTGGGAGGAAACCGGAGTACCCGGAGGAAACCACTAAATAGGTAAAAGGTAAAGGTACCTTGGGAAAATAGGTGAAGGTAAACAGACAGTCACCAAAACAAACAACATCCCAATTAGCTTAGTCTATAGCTTGCCATGGCCAATACAACACAACACATCAATCCAAAAAGCCTAGAAAAGTAGCATGGTTTGGCACGACAGCTCACATTGTGGTAGGCTAGAAGGCTATGAATACAATACATGAGCTATCCCGACCCACTGTGGGGTGTAGTGGGTATCACAGTTTTATGGAGATCCAGACCCCCTTTGGGGTGTTGTGGGTACCCATTTTCAGAATATGAATGGTGAATTTTGTAACACCTTTTCAATCATGGATTGTTTGACAACAGGGTGAGTCTGATCACTCATTTTAAGGCCATCCAACCAGTCCTTGTGTTGTGCAAAATCGTCAAAAATCTCCTTCATATTCTGCTCCTAAGCTCTTACGGTAGATAGAAAAATAGAAAGCAGCCTATAGCCAGTTCAGTTAGTCATTTCCTGCTTCTCAGGTAGTTCTTGATGGATTTTAATTTAGTGAGCACTTTGCTGTTGCAACTGCGACAGGCAATGTCTCAAGTAGTGCAGTAGCCCACACCTCATCTGAAGGTAGACGTTACCGGATAGTGTTCTACGATAAGAAACTTGGGATACTGCAATGTGTGAACAACAGCAGCTGAGCTGGGAAGGTTATTGATATATCCCAAATGCAGGCCAGTAGTGGTTAAGGTTTAGTTGGTGTCTGCTTTTTTATAAAGCCATCCATTCTTCCACTTTCTCTCTGAGACCAACTTTTGCGTTTACAAGACATTTTTGATTTGCTTCTTTGTAGCTGGGACTCTTCTTTGCTCTCATCCTTACTACCTAGTAGCTACCTGACCTTAAAATTTCACCACCAAAACTAGCTAACAGTTATGTCATACTGTACCATCACATGATCAAAAATAGAGACTTGACATTGGACAACAGCATACACAGGCCTATTTCCTATCAATTTTCAGCATATCAGAAAAGAAGAAAATACTAGGCATAGGCTCAGTATCTCAATGTGGTTTCATAGTCTGGTTTCAGTCCTGATCACACTGGAGGATTGGTCATGCCACAAGACGGCACACTATTGGCTATAGCATCAATCAAGGAAATAAGGGTTTCACTCAACATTATTGTCCTTATCTGATCACACAAGAGCAACTCCTCTGGTTGACTGGGCTCTTGCAGTCTGCTGCACCAGCTGTGAATGAAGTGTATTCCTCTGAAGCTTTGACTGCACATTTCAGGTGGCAGATAGTGTAATGAAAGAAGCGGCAGCAGAATGCTCTTTAAAGGGAGATGCGTGTTTAACAGTGTTCTAACAATCTGAGAATTTCGGAAGGCAGCAGGGATGAGATAGGCTACTGGATATTCATGGGCCATCCAAGCTGGGAGAAAATAAAACAATGGGTTACAGCTCTGGGAAAAGGTGCTGTTGGGTGGCTCATTCTGTTAAGACACTGTTCAAGTGGATGGGCGTGAATGAGCAGCTGAGATATGATAAGAAGTAGCTGACAACATTACATGTTTCAGAGGAAAGTGTGAGCATGTCACTCTTGCATTGGTTGTGGAGACTACAGCATTAGCACAACTTTACATGATCCAGCATTCCAAAATCATAAAATGGGAGGGGGCGGGGGGGTTAGAGGTTCAAGCCTTGGCTGTGTCATCAGCTGACTACACTCATCCTTCTAGTTTTAGGGTGGGAGTTCAATGTGGACAGTTCCCCAAATCCACTGCCTTATCAATAAGGCCATGCATTCCCAATTTGGAATTATTCGTGAGATTTCTGCAGCATCATCCTTCATTTTTTGAAGAAGACGAATTACATTATGACATCATTTCAAGCAGCCAGCCAACGCTGTTTTCATTGAACAGGCAGACTGCAGGTGCCTGATTGACCAGTGGAATCACTGTTGTGGAATGAGACTGGGAATGCCCTGCCAACTTAAATAATTCCTTCTGGAATAATGGCAGCACTGGCTGCTGGCATAAACACTCAATGCAGTCATTTAGGGCTACAACCATCCCTGGGCCACACAATTCAAGTTTTAAGAATTGTTTTGGAACACTGGTATTTATGTGTCGGCAGCTATTGGTTCCACAATCCGCAATCGTTTCTGGTACCCCAGCACCCCCCACCCTCACCTTGGCCCACAAATGGTTCCATCAACATTCTTGTTAAGAACCACCAAAATCCTAGAGTGGACTCTGGACAATGATATTAATGATATGACCTACTGCACAGCACACCACTAGACTGGACTACCAATTATAATTGACACTAACACAGTCAGGGATACATTCCAGATTGTGGGGCATATTGCTGCACCAGGGACTAGTGCTTGAATTGGGATGTCACCTGGGAGGCCCTATAAGTCTTTTTAATGCAACATGGGCTGAGGGTTTATGATGAGCTCATTTTTATGATACTTAATAGCCACTGCACCCCCACAGCTAATGTCAGATGCTGGAGACTGTAGTTCAGCAGTGAATAAATACATCTTTATACCTGGGTATCATGTAATCACTTAATATTTTGAAATCATCCAAATGACTAAAGTAGAAAATCTTAAAAACCTAAAAATGTTTTTACAACAAAAAAGTGTTTCTTTAACAGTAGTGCTCAGTCCAAACTCACTGTTAAATGATCAGGTGTACAGACCATATTTTTGAAAGGGCGTCATATAGATAGAACAGCTGAACTCATCCTTGGCAAGTACTCTGAATGTAAGATAAGAGAAGACAAAATCAGACTAACTTCAGTATTCCCAAAAGGGACATTTTTACTGGAAATGAATGCTGCAGCATTACCAAAGATAAAAATAAAACAAGCATGCCCATACAAATAACACATACTACATACTACATATGAAAAGCACACACATCATTACCCTCATAGTAAATATAAATTAACAGAAAAGTTTGAGACACAGTTTTAAAATCTGTACATAATACAAAAACAAGCACGAAACCGTCCAGACCCACGGCACGCCTGTACAAAGTGTCATGAGTAAAATTTGGCTAACTATATAGCTAGCTAGCTATGGCATGTCCTCACCTCTGTAACGTTATTTGTTGTCCTCCGTGTGTCCATACATCTGTATCGGTGGTACGCGCTAACTAGGTTAACTAAAGTAGGCGAAACGCTAACATGTTAGGGTTAGCTAAAGTAACGTTAACCGATAAAGCTGTGCTTAAAAACCTTGTACCATTCGAAGTGGTGATTTTGGGAGATGCACCTGCGCATGTGTCCTACTAAACAAAGCACCACCTGCGCATGCATCCCATCAAACGTCCCTCCCAGATCGTCCGCGAGTGAGTGAGTGAGTGAGTGACCACAATTTGCCATGCATAGCCCACAGCGGCAGTTCCTGTGCGCCGTAGGAAAAACACCCAGTTTGTTTCCCAAACTGAATATGGGTTGGGCCAAAAGTTAAGGCTCATTTGCATTTTTCATTTATTAGAAATTGTAAAATGACCATGCTTTTGGAATACAGTATACAGGAAGCTTTGTAATGTTTGCAACATATACATTTCTTCTTTATTTAGCTCTGTATTCCACAATTTAAGATTTGTAATCAAACAATTCCCATGTAGTTAAAGTGCAGATTCTTAGTATTTAGTAAAGGGAGTTTTTATACATTTAGGTTTCACCTTTTAGAAATTATTGCACTTTTTAAATATTGTTGTTTGCTAAGAAGTGCCTAAAAGAAGCTGCAGAGTTTTAGAAAAGGGTCATGTAGACAGATGAGACCAAGATTCATGTATCAGAGTGATGACAAATGTGGAGGCCAAAAAGAACTGCCCAAGATCCAAAGCACCCTCCACCCCACCCCAAAACATGGTGGTGGGGTGTTATGATGGTTTGGGTATGTATGATTGCCACAGGTACTGGCTCACCTGTCTTCATTGATGTTGTAACTGCTGAAAGCAGCAGCAGAATGAATTCTGAGGTATACAGATGCATGCCATCTGCTCAAATTCAACCAAATGGCTCCAAATTCATTGGATGATGCTTCATCCTATAGCAAGACCATAATCCCAAACATACTGCTGAAGCAACAAAGGAAAGCCCTTCGCTGGCCAAGTCATTCACCTAATCTGAATCCAATTGAACATGCGTTTCATAATTATGCTGAAGAGCAAACTCAAGGCAACTAGCCCCCGAAACGAACAGGAGCTGAAGATGGCTACAATACTGAGCCTCATAGAAGAAAATTATCAGCACCTGGTGATGTCTATGGATCGTAGACTTCAAGCAATCACTGCAAGCAAAGGCTATGCCACAAAGTACTACACATGACTACTTTCTTTTACATACCATTAATATATACCAAACATTATGGTGCCATGAAATGGGGGGATATGTATAAAAAGTGCTCTAATAGGCCACATGTGAATTGTTTTATTACAAATCAAAAATTGTGGAGTACAGAGCCAAATCAAGAATAAATATGTCTTGTCCCAAGCATTATAAAGCTCACTGTATGTATGTGTTAAAGCTCTTTGAGCTAAATTACTAAGGGTTGCACAGGACCAAAATTATGTATACCAAATGTTGTCAATAGCTCCATAGATGCATAGAAAATGTATCTATACATTTAAAAAAATCAAGTCTCAGAAAATACATGTTGACCCAAGTCATAAGAAACAAAAAAATTCCCTGTTCCCTATTCACCATGAAGTAATGTAGCAGTTTTGCGATTCTTTTGTGAATGCTATGGGCAGTATGTCATGTCGGATTAAACACTGCACATATACGTATAGATTACATGGCAACTGTGAGGCCAAAACATTGGGCATATTTACAAAATCTGTGACAATGTAAACCTACTGTTTGTAAATAGCATCCAAGAATACAGGGAAGTTCATGCAATAATATGTATTCAAAGAAAACTATACACATTTGCCAAGTTTTCAATACACCATGGCAGTTTAACTTCTTTAACTAAAAACCAATCCTTACACTAAACCAAAAAAATAATGTGCTCTGTACAGCATTTGTAGCATTTTACACTTAGGAAAGCTAACCACAAGAGACATTTGATATGTATTCTTATAAATAGCACATTATTATATTATAATGATATTTTATTTGCTTTCAAAAACCAATGGCAAAAACAAAAGTACAGCACTTATCAGCTGATGACAAAATATTCCCAAATAACATTTCTATTCATGATAGAAGATACCTGACCTAAACTCACTTTTCATCCCGATTCCGACTGAAAAAAGGAGAAATCTCTGCTCTAAAGCCCGGCAATCAATGTAATCTCGACATAAGGTACTATGGATTTAAATAACTGGGTATAAATAATCTTAATACATCAATACATACATTATTTACTTGTTTTATTATTATTATTATTATTATTATTATTATTATTATTATTATTATTATTATTATTATTATTATACAAGTAAAACGGCACATATAACGTGAGCTCAACTGAAATTACATGTGCGTCAGCGGTTACTGACGTTTCATTACCTGTGGGCGAAGTCGCCGCGAACTGTTAGATCAGTTCACCAGTTGTAAAGATATGATTATTTGTTGACACGTGGCATTTGTTGTCATCCTGACTGTGCATAACAGTGTCTAATGTGATTTTGTTTAAGCAAATTCTCACTTTCAAGAATGATTCTTGTCGGTGATAATAGAATTAGAGGAAATCATTATAATCGTTGAAATTTAAGCGGTTAGTTTAACTTCTAATGATGGCCGCAATGCATTGCACATTTGCATATTACTTAAAAGTTGACCACAGACTAAAGGAAACATTGACAGAGCAATGTCAAAAACCGGTGCAGACAATGTATTGTAAACAACTGCTTAAATATACGTGTTAATAAATTGAAAATGTATTGCACAATGATAGGCTTCTCTGCCTGCTTCTATACATTCCAGTTTGTTTCCAGGTCTGATGTTTGAATAGTTAACGTATCGGAATCGTATTTAGCAGGTAATAACGTGCAATCTGGAAAGGACACAGAATCTAATTGAAATGTGTATGCGCTACGTATGACATAATATGCTACCGAATCCGCTTGCATTTGTGTCATAAACTCTCCACAATAATACCGGCACGTTATGAATTTATGACAATTTTCTCAAGACCAACACATTTTGATGTCATCATAAAGATGAATACAATTTAATATTTTATCAAAATGCTATAGTCATCTGACGACTCGATTAATCCGCTGGGTTGTCAGTGCATCTAGTATTATTTTCTTAAAGATCTGAGTGATAACAGTGGTTATAATTTGAGTTATAATGTGCTGATCTTTGAGCAGTGAATGAATTTAAAGAGGCAGGCTATGGACGCAGGTTTGTAGCGGGCCTATAGGACTGCACAATTAATTATTCATGTTAAAGCAAGTTAATCTATAGGCTATGTGAATTAATGGATGAATGAATGAATGAAAGAATGAATAACATAACCCTCTCTTTTACTGAACACTACCCTAATCAAGATACACAGAGACTTATTGACACTACACGTGTGTTGTGACCAACTTTCCACAAAATGAAAAAAGAAGGCATGCTTGAAAATGGGAATGAACACGTTCATAATTCAGAGAAGCCACGCACATGAAAAACGATACACATGCCAACAATATATATGAATATATATATATATATATATATATATATAGGCTTATATATATAGGCTTGGTTAGGCCACATTTTAACAAGGAAACACGTGTCATAAATACTAGACTTCTGAATCAAATGCATTCCAAAAACGTCTCCTTTTCGAACAAGTTTTATCGATTAAGATGTCTTAGCTTTTAAATTAGCACTACATATGTATAATTAACGGTTAAGCATAAGTGGTTCCTCGGTTTAACAGGTAGCCTACACTATCTGTCAAGACACAAACCTTATACCCATGTAATACTAAGCTATAATAACAAATACTTACTAATACGCCTATTTACTCTATGCAGGCAAAAGGCAAATCAATCTATACGGCAACCAACCAGGAATTTCATTGAGCTGTTACCTTTATACCAACACCCTGGGTCTGGGTTTAAAATTGTGGAAACGAGACTATAATAATCTATAAATGAAGCCAGCCGAAATTCTTTTGTAGTAAGTATTATAATTAATTGGCCAGGATTAATCATTTATCTGTTGTCGTTGAACGTCGTGATGGATGTACCTTCTCTCAGCTTCATGACAATAGACGCAGCACGTTTTGTTCCGACCAAATAAATCATGCACATTGTTTGAGGTACATTGATCAATCTAATGGCTCGTAATAGGCTCCTAATTGCCACCAGAAAATGCTCGCTTGTGGCTGAATGTTAAGTGTTTACCTAGAATTCGATGGTCCTACTTGAGAAACCATCTTCACTTGTAAAATAAAAGACAATACAAGTATGGTGGGGCTTTTCTGAGCATTACGTTTAAGTGGATTTTTCAGCGATTATTTCTGATTGTATTTGATTGAAATCATTGTCATTCTATTATGTGCCCTGCATACCTGCACAGGTGGAATGTAAAAAAATCGTATTTAAGAATAAAGATCAAAGTCAAAAAGTGAATATTAGGCCGTAAGAGCTCTGCGGCATCTGTAACATAAAGTATAGGTGTAACTTAATGTACAACATGAAGGGTAGATATAGGTGTTAGCCGTCATACAAATAATATTTCATCCGTTTCATGTTCTAACATTCACGATTTACCGTATTTTCTTTGTTCCATTTTCAAAATGCATTCGGTAATAATATTAAAGAACATACTAATGTACAGTGTGATGATGAATACTTTGAAAAGGACCACTAATTAAATCCCGACACTCCATAGAAAAAAATTAAATCCTCAAATTGTTGATAACAACCTCCTACCTTTCTTTAACCGAGTACTTAAATCTAAATTAGAAGAACTATATCCAGCTATTACAAAGATCTGTTTTCATTTGTTTTCTGGTTGTAGTGTAAACGGCCCTCTACATTTATTTAAATTTGTATTAAAATATGCGTTTTAGTATTTAGATATAGACCATAGGCTAAGAAATTGCTATCCTATTTTATCGTGAATGAAAAGCATGCAGTTTAAACAAGACGGATATAGAAAAGATTTAGATATATCCTGAATTTACGCTCACACATAAACCTTTGCAGACACCCACACGAATGCTTTTCATAAGGTCCTCTGCACTTTTGCATTTCAATCAAATTTGTTTATGCAGAATCGACATTTAATAGTGCTAATTGCACTCCAGTCAAATTGCCATGATTGCAGAAATGAAGCAATTTTCCAAGCCCCGTGCCTAGGATTTGAAGAAATTGTTTTATATTCACCTCTCCATAGGTGGGGATTTAAGCCACTGCGCCTTTGCACAAATTGCACTTGGACTGACTGGCAGCATTCATGCTCCATAATGGAGCATTATTTGGCCGTTTTGAATACTGTAATGTACAGCTTTTCGGCAAGAGCCATTCTCCAGAAAATTGCTTTAACTTTTAAAGGGATGATGATTCCCACCAAAGCGACCCATTGTTACATTATGTCATTACCCCTAAATGTTTTAACAGCCCTCGCAACACACAGGCATAATGCATTGATCTTTATTATTTATTTATTTATTTATTTATTTATTAAAAAGAAACAATAATTAAACGACCAACATGGAAAAACGGATCATTTATGCAGAAACAGGTTGTCACCTGAAGTTCATCGTGGACATCTGTTCTTCATTTACATATTTACATAGATCAAATCAGGAAATGAATATATATATATATATATATATATATATATATATATATTATATATATATATATATATATATATATATATATATATATATATATATATGCACACCTTTTCTCTTATTATTTTAAAGAATAACCTTCCGTGCATCGTCTTCAGCCGACGTCCAACACTCGGCAATGATGCATTGAAATATTGCAAGAAAGAAGACTTTTTGCTCCAAGGCATATCATGCAACCCCCAGTAAATATATGTGCAACTACATCCGCGTTTATCTATCGCTTCACTCCTTTCTCTGTTAAATGGCTGGTCAGTTACCTTTTCTTGTGATTTTACACCTTAATTTAACACAGGCAGACACACAGAGATAGACAGGCAGGCGCGCGCGCACGCAGACACACCTGGATCGCAAGTTGGACCTAAGTATAGTTCATTCACCTGTTGTAAGAGATCCTTTCGTAGTCGAGAGAATTACCAGCGCGTCTTCTGTACTGGTAGCTCTTCTGACAAATTATCCAGTGGTGATAAAGTCCGTCTGATCGAGATAAAAAAAAAATCCCACAGGTAAGATTCATTTTGTTTCATGCTTGACTTCAAGCCTATCTTGGAATCTCAAATGGCTGTCTATAGATGGGACACACCGTATTGATGACAAAATAAGTCCATGAGTTTTGCCCAAAAATAACATACAGAGAGGCTACATTTTTACCACGATATTTAAATTAAAATCACCGTGTTCCCTTCGAGAAAAAAACACCAAACTTGATCATTTTAAATGATGAGCAATGTCCCAAACTAACATCGCAGAAGAGAATTGAATTTATTGTGATTAATAAATATAAAAAATTACGGAAACAATTTAAATAATTACCACTGGTTGAGAAATAATTACCACTGGAAGTGTAAAGTGCACAATACATGAAAATAAATACATGACGATTTTACAATATTCTGTTGTTGCCGTAACCTACGCCTGAAACTGAAAATGAAACAGAATAAAGGAACAGCTACAGAACCATGGAGCTGGTACCACAAACCCAGTTACGAACTTCCTAACCGTATTTACACAATTTGATTCTTACCCCTTTAGAGAAGCGGAGCCTTAAATTAACGATAGGCCTACTCAATCAAAAATCAGAAATGTATGGATAAATTGAAGCTTGATGGGAAAATGTATGTAAAACCTATAAAGATACCAGGGCGTTTTGTGCTTGAAAGACGAGTCCATGCTACGGTAATTGATTGACGTGTCGCTATAGTACTTCTGTCTCCGCCGAATCTCTTATTGGCTGAGCTTTTTCCTTGCTAAGCTTTGAGCATTTAGATTGGTTATACGCTCGGCCCAGCTGTACTTCAAAGAACGCGCTCCCTTACAACTAGGTGGTTAGTAGCTCCAAGCCAAGAGTGTAATCAGTCGTGTAACTGCAGGAAAGCCGACAGTGTTTAGGTCAGATCGAACAAGCGCCGTTCTGTCGTTGCGACCAATTCAAAATATCACAGGCCCTGGATATGGCTACGTCTATACTTGGGGTAAGCATGTGAATTATTTTATACTCCTTCTGTGCGTGGAAATGTTAAACGATGTTGGATACTTCTGAGACTGAAACAACTGCCGAGTGATAGTTCACTTATTTGTAGGTATTCAGTTGTTTGTGGTAATCCGTGACTTATAGGCGATGCTTCTCTTTATAATTATTTTTTGTTTTAGTAGCGTTTTAGTGTCAGCACTCTGAATTAAATTTGGCGTCTGAAAAAGTAGCCAATATAGGAAAATGTTTAAAGCGTACAGACATTATATATAGCGGTTTTTATGGTATAAAAATGCATGTTTGATCATTTGCTGTTATGTTTGTTAGCATGTCTTTAAAATGAAACTTTTAATGCGTGTTGACTGATCGCTGCAATAAAAGTTTTATCAACTTTCTTTTGCCAGGAAGAACCACGATTTGGAACTACCCCCCTAGCTATGCTGGCTGCAACTTGTAACAAAATTGGTAACACCAGTCCCCTTACCACTCTCCCTGAATCCAGTGCTTTTGCCAAGGGTGGGTTTCACCCTTGGAAAAGATCATCTTCAAGTTGTAATTTGGGATCCACCCTCCCAGGATTCGCCGTGGCGACAAGCCGAGGATCGACCGGACTAACGTCAACAACCGGGACGGGCAACAGCGCGTTCTGTTTAGCTTCCACTTCCCCGACCTCCTCCGCATTTACGACAGAGTACAGCAGTTTATTTTCCAACTCGGCGAGCGTGTCATCGCAAGACTCGGGACAGTCAGCATTCATCTCAAAAGTTCACACTTCAGAAACCCTGTATCCGCGGGTAGGGATGGCACACCCATACGAGTCTTGGTACAAATCTGGCTTCCACTCAACCATCTCCGGGGAAGTTGCAAATGGGGCGTCCTCTTGGTGGGACGTCCACACTAACCCCAGTTCGTGGCTCGAAGTCCAAAATCCGGCCAGCAGTCTGCAGACCTCGTTGCACTCTGGAACTCCCCAAGCCATACATTCACAGCTGAGCGGTTACAATCCAGATTTCTCAACATTAACGCATTCCGCCTTTAGTTCTACCGGGATAAGTCCTACAGCGTCCCACCTTCTATCCACCAGTCAGCACCTGTTGACGCAAGAAGGTTTTAAAACCGTGATTCCCACGTACACAGACTCCCCCGCCGCGAACGCCATGATCTCAGGAGCCAGCACGGGCATAGGAAGCTCCTCCAGGTCATCCAGGAGATACTCCGGCAGGGCAACGTGCGACTGCCCAAACTGCCAAGAGGCAGAGAGACTTGGGCCTGCCGGAGCCAGTCTCCGAAGGAAGGGACTCCACAGCTGTCACATACCTGGTTGCGGCAAGGTGTACGGCAAAACTTCTCACCTTAAGGCCCACCTGAGATGGCACACTGGGGAGCGGCCGTTTGTCTGTAACTGGCTTTTTTGCGGCAAAAGGTTCACGAGGTCCGATGAACTGCAGAGACATCTTCGGACCCACACCGGAGAAAAAAGATTTGCTTGCCCAGTGTGTAACAAGCGCTTCATGCGGAGCGACCATTTGAGCAAGCACATAAAAACTCACACCGTCGGAGGAGGAGGGAAGAAGGGAAGCGACAGTGACACCGACACCAGTAACCTGGAGACCCCCAGGTCCGAGTCCCCGGAACTTATTTTAGAGGGGGTAAACTCCAGCAGAGTTACGGTCAAGGACCCGTCTCCACATAACGACTCGTAAATACCATGAGCCACGAAATGCGAATAACCTCGAAGATTACTTCAAAAATACGTAATCTAAAATGGCAAATTTTTATTAAAGAAACGGGTCTGGGATTTGTGACACACTGTAGGCTACGAAAGGTAATATTTACAAGAAGATTTCATATTTTAAACTCAAAACCTTTTATAATCAAATCAAATTCACAACACACGGTAATATGAAATATTTTTAAAATCCTTAATACGCATCATATGAGATACAAATTAATTATATTATATAAGAATGACTGGCCGTATTTCAGACAATTCAAGACAGACTATGTAAGAGCATAAACGAATGACTTTTGTATGGAATATTGCGCAAAAGGTGAGCAAACCCTATGAACTTGGTGGAACAATGTATATCGTTGACATTCATTGTGTACATATAACAGCCATAAGGAACGTGTTATAATTCTTGTAAATGTTGATTATGATCGTTTTGTCCGTGGTTTGGTTCCTGAAATTCAGGGAGTTTTCCTTTTACTTTAAATGCACTTTGTGGATATCAGTATGTATGTAAACTGCTATTTAAATACGAGTTAACCTTTTTTCGAGCCTCGTACGTTCTCAAGATATTATAAACATTTACTTGTACGAAAAAACACAAGTAGACCTAAATCTTTCATTTTCTTTTAATTAAAGGTATCTGCAACAAATAAAAAAACTTTCGTTATTTGATGCAGGAGATCTTATATATTTTCACAATCCCTTTATTTTTCACTTAATGCTGAACTAAATCATTTTGAACAAAATGTTTTCAAATGACGACTTGATCTATTTATATTTTAAGATTGGCAAATGTAAAATAAAGGATTCATAGGCTTCACCAAAATCAATCACACTCTGATTAAAACAATCACACGTCTGCTAAAGTTTTCTCGGTGGGATACATCAATGTTTAATATCCCACAACAGAGATTTCATGGCAAAATGAAAATCTTGTTAAATGTTATTAATTATGACTTGGAGCACACAGTAGCCCCCTGAGTCTTGTATTCCCGATTAGGGATTCGTGTCTTATCAAGTATCTAATTAATCTCCGAGACATCATTTATTCGGCCCAACATCCCTTCGGGAAACTCTGGAGGTTTTCATGACAAAGCTCTCTTGAATATCTATTTTAATTGTTCGAATTAACTGCTTAAATTTGCATGTCAAATGGAGAGCTGGCAACCCGATAATAAATGTAAAGCAGTTTTAAGCTTTTTTAAAATATTTAAAAAAAACCGCAACACTTCATTTGATGTTACGGGAAGGCAAATGTTTCTTTCATTTTAGAAAGGAAAAAAAAGATAGCCTATATGCAAATAGTGAATTTGAAATGCTTATGTCGCTGCACAGTCAAATGGCGCTTGCATGTTATTTGAATATCTGTAGCCCCGCATTGAAAAGGTTCAAGGATGCTCTCTGACTTCTTTGTGCTTATCCAGTGCAGCGTCCGACTCTAAAGAAAAACCCAGGGAATAATTAGAGTGCGAGACTAGGCCTGGGAACGCATTGGGGACAGGAATCTCATTTAGACAACCCTTTCAAAAACGGCAAGTTAAATTGACCAGAAGGCAATTATTCAGACGAAAATTATTTTCATTACCTTTAGAATCCTGACAGCTATTTATAGACGAGATAACGTTAAATATAAAATAAAGTAAGGTTGTCAACTGTTATTTCACACTTTAGGATTTAAATTATAACGTATTTACACGTGTACTTATTTTATTACTGTTCTTAAATATGACTTTCATCCAATGTCTTAAGATAGAAAAAACGAATCTGCTTCACCAAACCACACTGAATTTTTTTTAAATGAAGAAGTTTAAAAGTGAATCCTGAGTCTTTTTTTTTGCACTGTTTGAAAAATAACCTAGATAAATATTGACAGTGCTCTCTCTCTCTCTCTCCATATATATATATATATATGAAATGAAAATTTATATATATATACTTTTTGGTGAGGAAGATACTCCATAGAATTCGTGGAACACATTTAGCAATTATATGGTTCCATTAAGTTTTACAAACGGCACTGAAATCGACATGATCTAAGTGGGATTAAATCTGTAGGGGAAAGCCGTCGCCCGGAGAGGCAGACAGTAGTCGTTGTCAGTTACCGCCTTTGTTGAGTTTCCCTGGTATGCCCTCTTGCTGTGCATTGAGCAGAAGTCATCTTTGTTTTCAAGCCACAATGAAAAAAAATATCAAAGAGGGGAGTCCTGGTCCAGCCTCGCGGGGCACAGGGTTATACTAACCAGCTCAATGATCAATGAGCTCGCGCCGCTGTTTTCTCTGTTCTGAAAATGCACAGAATGCCACAGTTCCGCATCCAAACCCGCCCCAAAATCTGTTGTTCCTGTAGCAGTTAAATCTTATTCATTCTCCCGGCCTCTGTTCGCTACAGTAATTGTATATTTATCCGCAATATTGTTGGAAATATTAATAATTACAAGAAATAATGGTGAACGAACATTGTTATATGTCAAAAAATCAACAGATAGCCTATAAATAAAACGCATATTTTAGAGATTTAAATGTGAATCTTAAAATAACTGAATAACTACCATAACATAAAATCAAGTTTGCTGACTGAAACAAATTGAAACAAATGTTATTTAGGCTATCGAAATGTCAATATGTTTTATTGACGCAGTTTGTACTGTTTCATGTCATAAGAAATTTGGCAGTTCATCCAATCGATCCCGCTATTTAAACGTTTTTATGTGAATGCAATTAAATAACTTAAACTGTCATCTTGGTATTCACCAAGAATAATATTTTTGTTTATACACAGGCACTTTCATTAGAACCTGCTATTCACGACAATGAAATCACGTTTCCGACGTATTAGCGCCACCCTCGGGTTTAGCTGAATTTGCAAAATAAGGTCAAGCATGATAGAATTTTACAATGTCGCATATTTCTAAACGTCCTTGTACTGAAACGATATGAAAATGATTTTATCATCTATCTCTGATGAATTACGATTTTAATGTTTTGTGTGGGTGATATGTCATTTTGGGAAAATAAATCCTTGTTTTGTGTTGTAAAGAAAAAACGAATTTCACTTCATCACGCACCCGTGAATCATGTGATGTGTTTGAAAATTGCCGTTCCCATTATGGACTTCTAGGTACAACTAACATCTGAATCAACGGGTTAAGCATTTTAGGAACGAGTATAAATGAAAATAGCTAGCTTTCTCAAAGATATAAGCAAATGGGAATGGAAGCTAACCTTTTAGCTCAAACCGGGTTACCTGAGTGTTGTAATTACAGTAATTATGTACATCAGAATTACATACTAATTACATTAACATCAGATCATTCTTAATCGAAATCTAATGAGCTAGAGAGGAAGAATTAATCAATGACAACATAAATACGGGCCTTAATAAATATTAATTTAACTTTCGAGCGCAGCTCACACAGGATTAAGCATTTTCGCGATTTTTTTTCCCATTTAATCATAAGGTTTAGCTCATGGTGCTATTTGCTTTGGTGACGCTGGAATGTATTTGCATGCTATCAATGGAAAATTCTTGAACAATTATTTCATTGTATTTATATTTGAATAGCTAACATAATGCAATTAATGTAAATAAATATTCTAACCTGTAGCCATTTTAATTTTAGTTTTTTTCCCCTAAATTTAAAAATTAGCTTTATTTAAGGAGGCCTTATCTTTTTGAGTGAAATAAGTGTATGGATGCAAGATTTTGACAATATCCCTTATAAGAATTTTACAACAGACGTAGCCTAAATAAATCAGGAAATGTATACATTAGACTAATTAATTACTGTAGGTTGCTGTATAGGAATTATCCTGCCGTATAGCTACGGATCCCAATACATGATTTGAACTTCTACGTTTCCTATATTTGGATGTGTATCTGGAGCAGGCCTGCTTGAGACATTTGTAAAACTACCAAATATTAGCGTGTATGGTTTATTGGGGGAAAGCAAACATTCCTTTCCAGATTGAATGCCGGTTCATTACATAATTAAACCTCGAAAACGAGATTGCATGCGATCGAGTTTACACGTCTCCGTACAGAATAAAAAATGTAACTACTCACGAAAATAATTTTAATAGGACATTGGGCCACCATCGTTGTTGATGTAACTGGCTGCTCTTGCCCCTTGCAGGTTGAAATTTGCGGTCAACTCATCAGCGCCTGCTTTCCATTTTGTCTAGCACTTCGCTTTGGTGCACTTCCGCACACTGCTGATGGTGTTGTCCCTCCTTGAACATTCCATGCCGACATTACCGTTTCTCGAAAAACACCAGTTTAACTGTCTTGGTCACCGAAGCTCCCGCCAAAAACACATCAAGAATCATCCTTCGTACAGAGTCAGAGATCACCTCTTGCAGTCATGCACGCTAGTTATAATTATAGGCATCCAGGCCTGTCCGGCATTTAGGCTACATGACCCTGTATGCTGAGATTGATAGCCTATTTGTTTAATGAACAGATGAAACACCTGTGGTAACCTCCATTGCACACATTTGTTGCGCCACTTTTACCCAGGTGTTTACATTTTTTTGTGAAGGCCTACACCTAATCTAAAGCACAAATAGCACAATCTGACGCTATCTCTACGTTTTAAATGTATATATCCCCGTAGGGCCAGCAAGACGCGGGAGATATTGTGAACTTTAAGGACCTAACACTTTGGTAATAAAACACATAGGACAAATGCGTTAAAGCGGATCTTCGTTTATACACATCCACTTACAAATTAATGAGTTTATTCATAACTGGAACCCAATAATCTTAATTTTCTAAATGATCTTCATTCAATAGTTCTTAATTATGACATCTTTAATTATTGAAATTACAAAATAAGAATTAAGAAGTGTTTTTAGGCTACTAATGTTAGCATTAATAATAAGAAAAGCAATCGTGTTATTAAAATTAGGCTTTGACAATTATAGGTCCAAAGCGTGATTAGTTATTCGAAAATGCGTCATGATAGCCAAATTTAAGGAATCAACAATATGCGAGATCCAAAAAAAAAACCACTACATATCTACATATTATTGTTACCAGTTGCTTTATCAGATTAAGCACGTAAAAAATCTCAGAAATATCGGCCTAGTTCATAAACATGGAAATTATATCGATTTATTGAACAGATATTGATGGCTACCTTTTAAATGATGTTAGACACCCAGGGACAAGAACGCTACGTTTATGCAGTACATAATAGTTGGGTGAAAACGCGCAAATGTAGAGACAGTTTATGACATATCGAGGAACTATATCTTTAATTGCAATGAAACACAAAGTTTCTTGATTTACAATGAAAAAATAATAATACGCGCATGCTGTGCGATTCACGCGCCAGACGTTCTCCATATACGGATATAGCTTCCTTAAAATAAAAAATATTTAAAAGTATATTGAATCTACGGAAATTTCTTAAATTATGCCAAAACACGGCTAATACTGTCAACCACATTTTCGATGTTTAATCAGTTTTCACTTAACAATGAAGTCTTGTACAAGTTAAAATAAATTGATCCAATTCTCACAAACTGATCATAATATACATACATTGCCATTCTTGCCCGTATTACATGTCTCAGGACTGCAAAAATACAAACGTTTTTCCATTACGCAAAAACGACTCTATTTGAGATAAAAGGATTTCATACATTGCTCGAATTTGTATGCAATTAAGATGCCTATCTGGAAGATTTGATCGAGCTGCGGACAGCTCGATCAACAGAGCCAAATCGGACAGAAGAGGTCACCGGGCACAAAAATGGTTCCCTAATTGTCAAGTCGCATTAAAAATATTTTTACTAAACTAATACAGAGAACCCCAACACGTTTGTGTGAATGCCAGAACGTATCCGTGATGCTCATACGGTGCGACACCGTTGGTAACGACTGTAAATGTACAGATGCCCTCTGCTGGTCAAAATACAACATTTGCTTTCTGAATCGGATCTAAACCCAGTTTTACACGGTGTTGTGTCATGGGTTCATTTTAGTCTCTCAGCAATTTAATAAAACAAATACAAATTAAAACTTGATTGAATATGTGAACATACTGGATATTTACTAGAAAATCAAATAAACATGCCATAATGTTTTAAAATTAAAATCTCCCAGGTCTTGAAAAGTTTGGAGGATTTCAAGTTCAAAAGTGTTCAAAAGCCCCCAGGCAACATTTCTATTTTTATTTTTTTAATTCACAGTTCAGGGTCCCATCCTTATTCATCACCAACCATCTTTTTACGGTCCAGAGTGCGTTTCCACAAACTGCCACTTTTCCCTCCGAACCCTTGCCCTCCTATCTGTGGGCTCTGTCTGATTTTATGCCTTTTTCTCCATCCTGCTCCTCTCTCTTCTCCCCCTCTGTCTATCAATGCTCCTACTTCTATCCCTTCTCCTTTCCCCCTTCTCTCCATCTCTACTTCGGCTCTTCGCTCTTCTCCTCTCTCTATCTCTGCTCCTACTTTTCTCTTTCCTACCCCTCTCCCTACTCCAACTTCTACTCTTCCTTTTCTCTCCCTTCCCTCGCTCTCTGCTCTGACTCCCCTCTCTTCTCCTGCTTGGTCTATCCCTGCTCTTCTCTCTTCTCCCCCTCTGTCTGTCCCCACTCCTACTCCTCTCTTTTCCTCTTGGCTCTCTCTCTCCATCCATACCCGTCCCTTTCCTTCTTCCCTCCCCACTCCCGTGGTCCACTCCGGCTCTGCGGTGCCTGTTTTTTTCTAGGCCGGAGTCCTCCCTGCTCCACCTGCCTTGGTGCTCAGTCCTCTGGTCTGGGCTCTGGCTCCTGCCTCTGGGGTTGGGTCTGCTCTTCTCCCCGCAGTCTCTGCTCCGTGAGCGGGCGTGGCGGGACGGCGCCTCCCCCGCGTGGGTCTGGCTGCCCGCTCTGCTGTCGCTGGAGGGTTCCCTCCTCCTCGGAGTCTTCTTGGCTTTGTGCTTGCGGCAGGAGGCAGAGCTATGCCCGCTGCTGCTGCTGCTGTCAGAAGAATCGCTGTCTGAGCTGCTGCTCTCTCGATTCTTCTTGTGCTTGCCTTTGCCCTTCTTCTTCTTCTGCTTTTTCTTCTTCTTGTTTTTCTTCTCCAAGCGATCCAGTTTCCTTTAAATGCAATGTTCACAGAAACATAAATGGCTATCAAACAATCTGACAGCCGAGGTTTAAGAAGAACTTTCCTTTGCATCTCAGTCACATTCATGCAATGCAGAGGTCTGGGAACCACAAAATATCACACTGCCCATGAGCCTCAACATGGTTTACATTCTATCTAGCATTCATACCTCAGAAGTTTCTGCTTTTGTTTTGTGGTCAGAGACTTCAGGAACTCAACTTCGGGGTCTTCTTCTTCTTCACTTACGACATACTCCTACAGAAACAAAGAACAAACCATCACGTGTCTATAAATAATGAAGACATAATAATGCAGAGGAGGAGACTGGTTCAAACCTACACAACATTATCTGCTGAGCATACACATCCTTCACAAAAAAGCAAGCAAATGAACACAAATTAAAAAGAAAGTAAAAACACCACAGGACAACATCTCCTGGTTCCCTTCAGGGAAATTATGGGAATAAATGTACATGAGCATTCCCATTGTTTTTATAAGCTCCTATTTTCATGAAATCTGCCCAACTCAATTTAAATTTCACTGGAGGAACCTGCTTTGTGTGTTCTGGTAATTGGGCTATTTTACTGTAATCAAGTTTAAATTCAGGATCCGGCAGGGATATTGTTGGTGCTTTAGCCCTTACCCCACAGTGGGGTTTGGGGCGGGCCAATGATTACCTGGGACGGATCGCAGACCGTGGCGTTTCTCCCCAACACGCTCTGCTTCAGCGCAAACCCACTGTTTCGCATCTCAGCCATTAGCTCGGAGGGGTGCATCGACGGACCTGTTAGAGCAAAACACAGCCTGAGTCTGGCGACGCCAGGCCCTCCGCGGGCTCTGCGGCGAGCTTTGTTAACGGAAAAGGGGAGCAAATCAGCTCACTGGTCTTCCGGCTGAGGAAATCATAAGATATTATTCTCCCAGAGCGGCGGCCGGGGGACGGAGAAAGGCGGTAATTGCGTCCCTCTCCCGGCACAGGAGGGGCTCCGCCGCCGCGCGCGCCGGACGCTACCCGAGCACACAAATCACCACGACGCCAGCCCACTTCCTGATTGCCAGTCAGACGGCTCTGCTCTCGCGGCGAAGCACCACAACAAAACACCGACCTGGACGGGGGTCGGGCGCATCTCAGCCAACGCGCACAGGAGTCAGCTTTTCAAACATGTCATTCACATCTCAAACAATAGCGTTTTGCAATTTTGCAGTTAAAAGATCACTTAAGGTAAATCATTGCCTTGTGCTGTAATTTTCAGGTTTTCCCCTCGTACAGCCGTGGAGAATTCAACACATAGGCTGTGATGCAAACAGTCTCTGAACACTCTTGCAGTTTCCACTACCCTCATCTCATATACACATTTTAAAAGCAAAAAAATGTACTCTGTACCTGAAGAAATCAGCATAATGCAGCATTGATTATCACGACCACAGACCATTTTAGCTAAGTCATTTTTGTCTTCGTGGTAATAGAAAAATAGAACATTATTAAAATGATTTTTGAGCTGATCACCAAAATTCACTATGTTCAAAGCCTTGGCTATTTTTTAAATGGACCAAAAAGATATGACATAACTGGAGATATTCATCTTTAGGGAATGGGATTAGACAAGCATTGCCATACAGACACACGTAGCAGGCCATGTTTGCAGTAAACAAGCATAAACATAAGATATTTATTATGGGTCGTCAGTATGGGCAAAAGCCTACACTTACAATACCACTGCATGCATTCAATGCCATGCAAAGGAAAATTGATGAGCTCAATTTTCCTTTGCATGGCAATGAAAAAAATTGAAGCAGCCGTTTATATTTGTATTTCTAAATAAAATGTTCCATTCAACATATTTTCCTTTTTCACTGGAACAATTTCATCTCAACTCACTGGAGGAGAAGATGGAGTGACCAATTACACTGAAATGGGCGCCTGAAAGGGTGATCTTCAGACCAGGTGTGACCTACCTGCACCATCAGTGGCCACGGAGCTGGCGTTGATCCCAGACAGGCCGAAAAGCGGGCACTCCCTGTCCGTGTTCACGTGGCCCCACTTATGGCACTTGATGCACCTCACATTGCGCACCTGGAGGACAGGGCCAAACAGGTCATCACTTCTGCTCCAGAGCAACATGGGGAACAGCACTGAAAATATGGCATCGGTAGGAACAGAGACATTCCATAGGGAACAGCACTGAAAATATGGCATCGGTAGGAACACAGACATTCCATAGGGAACAGCACTGAAAATATGGCATCGGTAGGAACAGAGACATTCCATAGGGAACAGCACTGAAAATATGGCATCGGTAGGAACACAGACATTCCATAGGGAACAGCACTGAAAATATGGCATCGGTAGGAACAGAGACATTCCATAGGGAACAGCACTGAAAATATGGCATCGGTAGGAACAGAGACATTCCACAGGGAACAGCACTGAAAATATGGCATCGGTAGGAACAGAGACATTCCATAGGGAACAGCACTGAAAATATGGCATCGGTAGGAACAGAGACATTCCATAGGGAACAGCACTGAAAATATGACATCGGTAGGAACAGAGACATTCCGACAGGGAAACAGCACTGAAAATATGGCATCGGTAGGAACAGAGACATTCCATAGGGAACAGCACTGAAAATATGGCATCGGTAGGAACAGAGACATTCCACAGGGAACAGCACTGAAAATATGGCATCGGTAGGAACAGAGACATTCCACAGGGAACAGCACTGAAAATATGACATCAGTAGGAACAGAGACATTCCATAGGGAACAGCACTGAAAATATGGCATCAGTAGGAACAGAGTTATTCCACAGGGAACAGCACTGAAAATAAAGCATCGGGAGGAACAGAGATATTCCACAGGACATAAGAGGGGAGGCCAACATGATAAAGGTACAATTAACTGTTGAATATGCTTTTTATACCTGAATTCCAAAAGGCTGATCTCTGATGTTCATGTCATCCTTTGCATACCTAAATTGAAGAAAAACAAATGAATATTACTAGGAAAAAAGAAGGCTCCTCTAAATTTACCATTGAAAATATGAACTATGAAAATGCATTATCACATATACTTGCACTATGACTTACTTCTCTCGTGGCGCTACTTTTTGCCACTCAAACTTGTACTCTGATTCCCCCTCCTAAAAATAAAAACAGAGGATGAAGAATTCTCATTAAAAACAGTGCCTGTTACACCAAATCACATAAACAGCAGTGAGGCCTGGCTGTCGATGAGTATTACTTTCGAAACATTGTGGCTACATTACTTTACAATCAATTAGCAGACACTTATCCAGAGCGACTCACTGGTGTCGGCACACACAACCATTCACGAAAATGAGGATTTATACAAAAATTGTGTTATATTGCAGTATTTCTATATAAAAACCTCACAGAAACCTATCCAATGCATAATGCCATTTGCAAAATTGAAGGCAAACAAAGTTTAAGCGAGGCTGCTCTTCGTCAGTATGCGTCAAATGAATACGCACATTACTATGTCCCATATGTATATCTGCAAACATCTGTCCATTAAAATCCATGCTCAATCAGTTACATTACCTCCTTTGTCTCCTCTTCACAGGAAAGCATTTGTGTGAGAGAGAGAGAGAGAGAGAGAGAGAGAGAGAGAGAGAGAGAGAAATGTTAGCCAAATAAATAGAGGATTTTGTTGCATTACTGGCACAAATAAAAAGATGGTTGAGGTTTCTACCTTTCGATGCTCCTGGTGGTGCCTCGTACATAAAGTTGAGGCCATTCTTCACACGATTATCACCCATCAACAATCTAAAAAGATAATTAAAAAAAAATTTTACACTAAAAATATCAGCCACAGGAGAGCTTATTAAAAATGTCATTCTTGTGAACAACACGAAAGATAAACAACGATACTTTGCAGAACAAAATTAGCCAAGATAAATCCAGACATGCAGTTCTGGTATCTCTCCAGACCCAAGGAACACTGCCTCAAAATGAGCATCTTCTACAGCAGATGTGCTTAAAAAAATGCAATATATTTTCCTCATTATTCAGGATGTCATACTGTACTGTAAACGGAATATACTGAAAATATATAAAAATTAAATATATTACCATAATATTGCATTACTTAAATACATAATACACAAATAAATACATTATTGCTTATTTCAGATATTTTAATAAATTCCACTGTTGTGAAGTATATAGATAAATTCAAAAGTATTGGGACACAGTGACACAATTTTTGTTGTTTTAGTGCTGTACACCAGCACATTGGATTTGAAATAAAACAATGAATAAGAGGTTAAACCGCAGATCTTAATTGCAGGGTATTTACAGCCATATCAGGTGATCAGTGTAGGAATGACAGGCCTTTTCATACACATTACCCCCATTTAAGGGGATCAAAAGTAATCGGGCAAAATAACAATCTTGAGTCATCGTATTTAGTATGTGAGTCATTCCACGGGAAATGGGCTAGGTTTTCGGGCCTGTTCCTTAGAATCCCTTCATTTTTAATACACATATTCCTTACCTATTTGTACAGACTAGAACTGAAGCTAGAGGTCCAGATACCAAATAGTTAGTGAGAAATAAATGATCAGTGGTCATCCAAAATGGCCACCTTTTACTGAGGCATCAAGTCATCTATGCAAAACAATGGTTATAAATACTAGTGACACATCTTCAGCAGAAGAACATTCTTTCTCATTCTTTCATCATTTCATGGAGATACGCTAATTTGTGGAAATGGATATCACCCTTACATAGCTCCTTCATATTCAAATGATGAATTAAGTTGTATACTCTTATAATTAGGGCCAGCGGTTTGTCTCCCCTTGTTCTCTCACATGGGGCTTCAGTCCTCTGCCAGCTAGAGGGCGTAATAGCCTCTTTGTCAAGCCCATTCCCAAAGTTTCACAAATGAGCGTTTTTTTTGTTTTGTTTGCAAGACACACGCACTCTTGTAAGAGTGATAATAACAGCCCTCTCTCGGTTCTACACAGCTGTATTACATGTAGCCCAGAAAAGAGCATGCAACAGTCTATTTAAATATATTCTTTTGGTTTTCTGGAGCAGAAGCATGTGACTTTGGTCGCAATCACGTCATCATTTATTTAAAAAATCTGCTTCCATCACTCTTTATCACATCTTCTCTTTATCGATATGCCATCTTTTCCACCTCAGCAAAGTGTAAAAACTTTTAGGGATATTTCAGCGTTTTTTCGAATTTCAGGTGTTTCATCTCCGGAACAAGCCGTGGAGAAAAATTCAAAAATTCAATGCACAAATTCAATATGCACATAAAACAGTAGGATGGAAACTATTTATCCTATTTGCACCACCTCAATAATCTAAGTTGATAAAGTAACTGGCCCTCATTAAGCACAGATGATGATTGACAGTGATGTTTACAAGCAACATGTGTTAAATTCAGTTTGATTACTTGCATACACACGCTGCAGTATTTTTAAGTGTTGTACAGGGGCATGATAGGTTTTGTTGGAAGCAGTGGGAAATGCCCACATTAAAAATGAGAGCAGTTATAGAACATTTAACTTGCACAAAAGGGTTTTTTTTTTTATTAATTAATTCCACTAATTAACTAATCCTGGTCTTCAGTCAAGACTAAGCAGAATCAGGTGTCTTAGTGCTGGGCTAAACCAAAAACATGCACCCACACCAGTCCTTGATGGATTAGATTAAACACCCCTATTTTATATGGTTGCTTTTTTCATTTTACTGCAGTCCTGGTCATGGAGAGCCACAGTCTCTACTGGTTTTTGTATTTTTCCATAAGATCAGCAACCGATTCAAACCCATAAAACCAAATGACCTGAATTAATCGTGTAATCAACTGCTTCATCAGATCAATTGCTGTGCTACTCAAGAGCTGAGCTACAATGAAAGCCAGCAGACCTTGCGGCTCTCCAAGACCAGGAGTGAAGACCATTGGCTCAAAGACATGCGTTTGTTAGCATTTAAACTTCCATCCATGTTCACTTTTCTCCTGACTCCTTCCATATTAGATCAACTAATTGTTTTTCTAAATGTCTCAATTTGAAACTCAATTGCACGATTAGTCACTTGATTGTGCCTTTGGAGCACCTATGGGGACTCCTAGAGGAGACAGAGTTCACGGTTCTAGCTCAAATGTTTTAATGTACTTTAACCTAATTCTAACCTGGACATTCTGTTCTTGATGCTTACCAATGGTTTGCATCTTGTGGTGAACCCTCTGAGGTCATGCTGGTGCTGACTTCTTATTATAGTTTTTTGACACATCTATGCTTACATCCTGGAGAGTGTTATTGATTTGTTTCATAGTTGAAAAGGGGCTTTTCTTCACAATTTAACGTATCTGTGGATCATCCACTACAGTGGTCTTCTAGAGTCTGCCAGGTTGTTTGCTATTGTTTAGCTCACCAGTGAATCATTACTTCTCAACAATACATCAAACTGTTTTATTTTATCTGTTTGATTTATCTGAATTTTCAGCCTCATGATGGCCTGCTTCACTGAGGCTGACTCTTTGATCCTCAAGTGAAGAGACAACAGCAACAGACACCAAATGCACATTCCACACCTAGAATCAACTCTAGACCTAGACTTCCAGCTGTGTTTCCAGGTAAGCTGTGTATGTTTAACTCATCTGCACCAAATTTCACCAGCAGCATACCAACAGTTCATATACTGCAAAACACCTGACATCAGCCCATCACACTACAATAGGGAGGTCTACAGAAATCAAAGGTGAATGCCCCTCAGAGTACCACACACACAATCACAGCAAATTATTTACCAGTGTCAATCAAGTTTCCAGGAAATTAAGATCATAAATACATTCCAGACATTGCCAAGACTGAGTCAATGGCAAGGGGTATGGGTTTCCAACTTGTTTCTGTGCAGATCATACCTGTTGTTATAAGTGTCCTGTTCTTTCAGATATGCTTGCATCAGATCCTCTTGCTTCTTCTTCTCGAACGTCAACTTCTGCTCCGCAATCCATACCTATATGGCAAACCACAGGTCCCCAAACACAGCTTAAACAAGACCATTTGAAATAATTGACGTATACAACGAATTATATTAATATGTTCCAGATTTACTTAGGAACTTGGATTTATAGTTATTATAAATAGTTCAATAAGCTATTAACAGAACAGTTTATTATCCTGTGATCTTACCAAAAAACGTGTTGTCATAGTGCACCACACATACGGTAACGTTAATGGATACACACACATTGTATGCATTTGTCTAGCTAAGTCCTTTCATTTCATACTGTATCAAATTAAAGAAGTGAATGAATAATAATGTAACGTTGATAATGCAAGTCACAGCCAAGTTACAATCGACAAACGTTGTTTTCTGTATACTGTCCTGCTAGCGACTTGATGCTAACTTAGCCCCCTTTACCTGGCTGTCCAACAAAAATAACAATCGGGTGAATACTCGAAAGTTTAGCTAAAACGGGTTATCAGGTTATTTGAAGAAATACGTCTCTGTAATATTCACGTCTGCATTATCGACGTAAACCAATATAAGCTATTTATAATGTCGATATTTAACTAATAGTTGTCTAAATTAGGCAAGTCGCATAACTAGCTAGCTAACGTTAGTGTTAGTAAAAATTCGCTTATTTGCAGCCAACTAGCAAGCTAGCTAACAAATCTGTCATTCACACACTTACCTTCTTTATATTGGATTTTGAAGCAGGATGAAAATCCTTCTTACACATGAAATTTGCAAACGACTTCCCCATGGCTGCACAGCAATACAGCCAGTACTACACAGAGAATTCACCGTACTTAGATAATGGTGACTGTTTGCAAAATTGTGTATTAGGAAAGTATAACTTCCGCAACATTCTTGTCCGGTTTAATTTTGTAATTCCGGTTGACTTTAAAGTTAAAAAGCTTCCGGTGTGATTGCAAAAAACGGTGAATCTGCTAAATTGGTGTCAAATGTGTTTCTGCTTAGATGTCATTTGGACGTATTGAGCCCTTATTGGATACAAGGCTGTCAAATGATTGTGTACGTTAATGCATTATTTTGCGCAAGCTACTTACAACCAAGCGACCAAAACCAGACTTCGTTTTTGAAGCTCATTTCCTGGTCTTGTTGTTCCTGGTTGCTCACTAGCGCCACTACGGTTGGCTCCAGTATAGGTGTTTTGGCTCCAGTATAGGTGTTTTCATATCCGGTTTCCATGTAAGTCTACGGTACAAATGCGGTCAAAATACAAAGTCAATACATTTTTCTCATGAGAACAAATAGAGTCACAATATGTGTGTTTTATTCGTCTTATGGCTGTCCGTGGGTCGATTTCATGATTTGTTGTGTCATTTGGGCACTGTTATAATATTTGTTGTGGACCAATGAGGTACAGTTTGCGTCACTTCTTGATTACTGCTGAGGACTAAGCTACAGTAGGGGCTACGGTCTATGGTTACTGTGGTGGGGGTTGGCGCCTCTTGGCCTTGACATTGCGGCTCCGGCCACGGTCCACCTGTGCGGAGTCAGAAAATGCAGGCATCCCATTTCGTGGTGATTTCATTATGGCGTGTGCTATTTACAGCTGCACTAGACGACCATAAAATAATCCTCCTCTTAAGTTTTTCGGTAGCCGAGTCATTTTTACTATTTCCTGTAGCCTACTTAACTAAATAATTAGTTGGCAGAAAGCGTAATCAGCTAACACTTATTTGCTATATTTGGTAGTCCAATAGCCTGTGCTAAAACAGCTCACAGCTTCGGCTACCAAGCCATTTGACTAGCAACCCTACCCGGCAAATATTCAAGTTGACAAACGTGTTTGAAGGCTTGTCAGTCGTGTAGCCTACATTCCGTAAATGTCTACCTGGGCCATGCTTCACGGATTTGACAAAGCTACTATAATCCCGATTTTGGGATAAACACTGCAAAATTTTCAGTTTCACGAAATTAAGAGTCTTAAGGTTTATTTGCTGGATAACAACACACGATGAAGTCACACACAGAGAATTTAACGAAATTAACCATCATTGTAAGACTGGCATTTAGAAATTAGCATGTTTTTAGCATTTAAGAGACCGACAAGAGCATTTAAGCCAGTGGTTCTCAGAATCGATCCTGGGGGCTCCTTGCGTATTGGCTTTTCTCCATTGGTTTTGATGATCTACAAGAAAATAATAATTAGAAATTCAATGTAGGGTACATTATTTTTGTCTTCATGCACCAGGTGGAAAACTTGCTCTACAAAGTGCGATGTCATATTTACACGCCTGCAGATCAGATATTAAAATACTTGGTAGATTTGTTAATCACCGCTGTCAGTGTTCATTTTTATTCGTTAGTGACTTGCGAACGATCGGTCAACTAGCGTCACCCAGCAAGTGAACACCACAAACGGCGATGGGGTAGCAGTTACTGACTCATTAACTGACTGTGGCGAAAACCTACGGTGATAACTTGCTTGGTTAACAGCAGGTCTATCAGACAGTTATATGAAAATTAGCCTAGTCAAAAATCACCAGTACACATCTCTGATTAATTGACCATCAGTGTAGTCGATGTTCTTCCCCTGTGGTTTATATTGCTAATGCGTGAGCTAACCACGGATAGCCTACCTAGCTCACTGGCAAGCTATGCTAGCTAAGCATATTCGTTTTGCTGAGAAACATAAATTGAAGATAACTGAACATAATTTTATTATTAATGTCATACATATAACGTGATTACATGACACAGTACAGGATGGAAATTAAACTCCGTAAACATTAGATAATATTATATGTATATATATATAGTCTCACTGTCATGGTTCTGTGGTTTGTTTGCGTTTCCCTTTTTGGGCGGCACTTCAGTTTTTAGTTCTGTTCTTTTCCCCCTGTTTAATTGTATTGTTTTCAATTATTTCATTATTCTTTTTGGCTTGTCTCGTTTTCCTTCCCTCTCTGTGGCCTGATTGTTCATTGTGCCCTCCTGTGTCTCGTCAGTGTCTTGTCTATTTAAGTTCCCTTCTTCCTTGACTCAGGTGTTGGATCCTTTTGTGTGTGTGTGTGTGTGTGTGTGTGTGTGTGTGTGTGTGTGTGTGTGTGTGTGTGTGTGTGTGTGTGTGTGTGTGTGTGTGTGTGTGTGTGTGTGTGTGTGTGTGTGTGTGTTTCGGTTTGTGCTCCTTCGTGTTCTTGTGTCTCTGTGTTTTGCCCTCAGTGTTCTTTACCCTGCCCGTGGTCTGTTTCTACGTCGTTTTTGGATTTCTGGAGTTTCTTTGTTTTTGCGTTTTACTATCTTTGCTTTGACTTTTTGAATCATGCCCTACGCGGTTTTGTTTTTGTTCTTTTGTTTTTTGTACTCATTAAAAGTAACATCCTCGGTTTGTGTTCACCCCTTTGGATTTTGAGTGTTTTTTCGACTCTGCGTTTGGGTACATTCCCTCGCCCTCCCTGACACTCTCTACCAGTAATATCAATAGTGACATTGGAAATTGTAATAGAACTTCCAGTGCATTAAGAAATCCAAGCTGCCTATATTCACAGGGTTGTATAGGTTTTCACTAGGATAATTCCAGCACTTTTACAACCAATTAAGTTCCATTCTAAATTTAACATTTGAGGTTTTCAGCATCTCATGAAATTCAAGGCCTTTTATTAGAACAATAGTCTCCTTTGTGATCTTGACAATTTTAAACATACCTCGTACAATTTTGACAAAATGCCTGAGAAACTCTTCATGCAGTTAACTGAGAAACATCCGATCTTCCAGAAGTTTTTTTCAGCATTTTCTTGTGAAACCCAACCAAGACAAGTTGGTACAGCAGTTGAAACGGGGGGAATTTTCCTTTACAAAATATTGTGCATCACTGATTCTGAGATGATTGTTTTCTTGAACAAAATAAGCTTTGATAAATTCTCACAGCAGTATAAAAGATCTAGCAGGAGGACCTTGAAACACTCTTTGAAACATACCTGGGTTCAGCTGCTAATTAGCAGCAGTGGTTTTGGCCCAAATTCAAATTATGATTTTTCTTGAAATGAAAGCCTTAATGGGTAAACAATCAATGAAATCCATTGAAATATTAAATGGCTCTGGAAAGTCTATCTCCACTGATATGGAGTGTTCACCAGATCTTAATAGAATATATCACTTTTACATAATATTTAAATGAAGTTGGAGTGTAGTCATATTTACCATTCATAAATTAAAATTATATTTCTGGCCAGACATGGCAGACCTTACTTAGAAGACAGGTGTTTGGTAGGACTGTGCCTTGCATGTGCAGTACTGTGGAGGAGTGTTTGATGGAAGACAGGTGAGTAGATAGAAGAACAAAGTGGGGCCCTGGATATCCAAAAGCCGCTATCTAGCAGCCTTTGACTCAGACCAATAGGAGTCTGCAATGCAGTTTGAGACTTGTCAGTTAAATTTCAATTTGTTTACATGAAAATCACCATTGGCTTTTTCTTTCATGTTTTTAATACTGTATTCTTCATATGCAACAATCTACATAAAACTCACTCTGAATACTTAATGCAGGCCTTGCCAAATTCATCCAGACATTCACTGCCATTTAAAGTCCATCTTGAGAGATACTGAAGTTGCCTGTGAGTTCATTTTCATATGCATGGCATGCAGATCAATCCAGTCATAACAGCTGGTAAACATACCAAGATCTAGAAAGAAAATGCTCTAAGGAGCAAGATTCATCATAACTTTAAAATACATTTCAAAATCCAGAAAGTTACTTTATTAAAGTTCATCCAAAAGCAGGTTTCAAAGCTGTACTGTTAGAGGAGATAGTTGAAATAGTTTCAGAGCAAATGCGTGCAACCAAAGTAGTTCTTGATACAATATCTCCACCTTGTGGGGTAAAGCTGCAATGCAGAAGCACAGCAGAGACGAGAGATACCAAGAAGTGAGGAATTAAGAATTGAAACTTTGTAAATTTGGAAATCAATCTTTAAATAATTTGAGACATTTATTATAGTATTCTGTTTTTCCACATACATGTATCAGTAAAAAGGTGATGTAGCATATTGTGAACAAAGAAATGGAAACACCAATGTAAAGTCACCTAATAGGGTTTGGCCCATTATAACCTGTAAACACTATGGGATGGAGTCTTCCAGTATGGAATTCTGCTGGAAAAATGTGATGAGACAGATTCAAGTCCATTAACTCACGCTTAACTGGTGGAAGTGGAAATTACTGTCTCAGACTTGTTCCAGTATATCACATAAAAACTTGTTGGGTTCATGACATTATGGCCTTTAATTATTATAATATTATCATGATATGATATCAGTGAGCAATTGTATGTTTGACATTAATTTATTGGTTCAAGGTTCATTTGTAACAAAGTTGTCTGTTCTCGGGTTCTTTGATTGCTTGTTCAGATACTTATGGACTGCACTGTATATGTGACAAGTAAAAGTGTGCCATTTATTTATAATTTTGCCATTATGGATTAAGCGTCAAGGTGCTGTGGTGATCATACTTAATTTTCAAAATGTATTAAAAATATATTTAATGTATATTTTCAAACTTATTTAACGTTTTCTTCACTTGTAAAAATGACTCTTTATAAATCATACTTATTTTATTATGCTTGCCATTCAATTTCAAAGTGGAGTATATAGGGGAAATGGCCAATTCTTGTGCCCCATGTTACAGGAAGTGGCCAACAAACTTTCTTTTGATGCATATCTGGGTCCAAGTTATGTTGCTTGACAAGTAAGAAAATCCTGTTTTCTCCGGTTTTAGTTAAAAATAGAGGCTCTTACCATTCAATTTTCCCTACTTCTCTTGAGCGAGTTTTTAATGTATTTTCTGGAGGGTCTTCTGGAATACATACAATTTCAATAGGCCTAATACATATTTTGGTCGATAAATTAGATTTATTTTCCAGCAATAGCTTGTTTGAAATGTTTATGTGCTTTGATATTCAAACAAAGATTGATTTCAAATCGTCTTAAAATAGTTAAAGCACAAAATGTTCAGGGAGAAGTTCCCCGCTCTTATTTTAAAATTTTTGCTCGTAGCGGACACCGGAAGTTCTTTCAATTTTTTTATTTAATAAAAAAAACCAAATTAAAGATAATTCCTAAAATACCGTTTAACCGAGGATACTTTAACATTGATATTGATATGTATGGTAAAACTAAAAGTGCAGTGTGCCGGGTATCTTGGTAGAGAAATTTTGAAGCCACGGGTTGTCATATCGTGAGGATAAAAGAAAACTTGCTTGTGGCCGGGGTTTCGTTTTCCATGGAATCAACTGTTAATGATTTGCTGTGGCACATCTTTCTTCGATTTACGTAGCGCCAACGCTACCTAGCTAGTCTAGCGATAAAAAGTTTGTGCAAGAGAGCCACAAAGTGTATTCTACGCCACATGAGCTAAAGTGTCATTCTTTGTTCTTGGGAGAAATTTAAATTTAGGGAACGGTTTCGTATTATTTGACAGCTGCTGTCCATTTATGAAATCCGGTCACATGAAATGAAAATAACAGGTGACACCGCAAGTGCGTAATCTGTGGGTGACACGAAGCTTCTGTGAAGCAAGATAGGCATTTCCCCGGTAATCGGGCTGACAACGTTTTCTCTGCTTCCAACCAGGTGACAACACACTTGCTTTATTATAGCTGATAACGTAGCTTTGTATTCATGTAGCTAGCTATTTACTATTACAGTATGGGCTTGTCAAAATGTTAATGGTAAGGCCCGTGACCCTGGCATATTAACACAAATAGAAAACTAGATCTTTGATGTCCTATTCGGTAGATGCACCTGTAGTGGTAGATAGCAGGCATGCAGATTACACATGAAATGAAATGCAAGTTAAGATAGCCAATCGTTTTAAGAAGTTCATGATCTCTCAAAGTTTAGAGCGTAGGGGGCCTGTAGGTTACTGTAAACTACGTGGATCTTTTGCGGAACACAAAAAATGTCTCTTTTTGACGAACTTGTCAAACTGACAGCAAGTGTATTTTCTTTGTTCAGAATGATGTTTCCTTCCTCCTGTGACACCTTTGTGGCCTTGCCTCCATCGACATTGGGGCAGCGTGTTGTCTTTGGAAAGAACTCTGACAGGCCCTGTGATGAGGTCCAAGAGGTGGTCTACTTCCCAGCTGCAAACCATGAAGCAGGACAGAAAGTGGAGGTATTTAACGTACCATTCTGTAAACCCCTCTGCTTTTGAGTTAATGAATGCACAAGAATATCCTGATGGTAATTTGGACGTGACTGCTCATTTGCTGTTGCTTTCCTGGCCTAGTGTACCTACATTGAGATCGAGCAGGCTCCCCACACCTATGCAGTGGTGTTAAGCCGTCCTGCCTGGTTGTGGGGTGCAGAAATGGGGGCAAATGAGCACCAGGTGTGCATTGGGAATGAGGCTGTGTGGGGCAGACAAGACGCAAGTGCTGAGGAGGCTCTCCTGGGCATGGATCTGGTCAGGTGAGTCTGTCACAACTGAAATTAACGAAGTCGTGTCTGCATGTTTCCTCTCTGCCACACTAACCTAAGGTATCAAGCTTTATACTGTGTAAACAGTCCTCAAAGGGCACCTCATAAGTCTTTAAAATGTTCATGTGGTACATAAAAACAGATTATGGCATAATGACTTGATCATGTTTAAATCTTTAACCTCACTTTAAGGGGAAAACATCTGAAGTGGGGATCTTCTGTGAAAGTAGAAACAAGGCCTTGATATTAAAGTATAAAATTGCTTAGGATTTGAATGGCAGGAGGGAGACCTGTAGCAGGGAAATGTATGTTCTGGCTGTCCTGCATTTTCAGGCTGGGTTTGGAGAGGGCAGACAGTGCCCAGAAGGCCGTGGATGTGATTGCTGAACTGCTGGAAAAATATGGCCAAGGGGGGAACTGCATGGAGGACGAAAGCATCTTCACTTACCACAACAGCTTCCTGATCTCAGACCGGACTGAGGCCTGGGTGCTGGAGACGTCTGGGAAATACTGGGCAGCGGAGAAGGTGGAGGGTAAATATTGTCCAAGGGAGTTATCCTATTGAATAGGTGGCATGCCTTAAAAGGCACCCAGGTCATATTTTACATAATAAGAAAGAAGTAATCACTGTGTGAATAGATGCACCAAAGCTTTATAAATGAGACTTTGTATACAGGATGTATAGTCTACTGTAATACTGCATGCCCTTTATGGAAATTGAATATTCTGCAATATATTGAAAATATGATTTTTAAAAATATAATTTAGATTGAGTATATTTTACATCTGAAAGCAACAATTTTAATATTTTTCATATATTGTGGAGTGTTGCAATATCTTTAATGCATTTTATTTTAATATATTTTCAATGTATTCCACTTCTGTAGTCATTTAAATAAACACATTTCCTCATTACTCTAAGAAGGTAATCTACTTTAGATTTTTCAGAACGTAGTACTAGCTCCCCATTGAAATCAACCATGAAGTGCTGGACGTTGAACTGTAAAATATTTGTCTTCCTTATTTCTTGATTCTGTTGGCCTAGAGGGATATCGCAACATCTCCAACCAGTACTCAATAACCACCAAGATAAACCGGGAGCACCAGAAGATGAGAGAGTATGCCAGGAGTCGAGGCTGGTGGGACGGGAAGGCCCAGTTCAATTTTGCCGAAGTTTATTCTTATATGAACACGGCCAGGATTGAAGCCTCAGGCAGCCGATACTGTGAAGGTCGCAAACTCCTGGAGAAAAGTAAAGGTTATTGTCGTTGTCATGAAGCACTGATCAAACATAATGTTTTTCTGCATGGTGAAGTCAAGGTGAGGTTTGTTTGGGGAAAAGTTGCCAGGGTTTTTTTTTGGTGAATAAGTAATGTCATGAAGTCACGCTGACACTGGTCTTCATATCTTATGTAGTTTGTGTATGTGCACCTACTGTAAAGGCGAATTAGCACAGTACACTCAGGTGAAGTGCACTATTACATTACACAACAGTCACTTAGTAGATGCTCTTATGTATTTTTCATTAGGCATACAAAAGTGCAATACCACCAAGATGGCACAGAAGGCCCATTTATAAAAAAATTGCTGAACAAAGCAACAATTAATATTGTAAGCAATCTTTATATTGGTTGCTGTGTGGATCATTTAGTTAAGGCAACGCGCTATGGTGCATGGATAAGCCCCACAGCCGTGGATCAAATCCAGACCATGCCACTGCTGACTGGCTGGTAGCTCCAATGGGCAACAATGCTGGTTAATTGGGCACCTGGCTACAAATGTCAATGGGATATTCCAAATTAGGGTGGGAATTGGATATAATCAGACCCATGTTGTGTGCCAAAAAAAGATCTTTACGCAGCTGTACCTATAACATTGTTCCAAAAGGAAAAGGGATAGCTAATGAGGGTCAGGGTTGTTAGGTTGTGTCAGAAGATGGGTAGGGCTTCTGCTGTCCTGACCACAATGGGAAGTGCATTCCAACACCAGGGGGCCAGAACATACAGGAGATATGACCAGGAAGTTTCACAAACTATGGCTGTGTCCGAATAGTCTTTTTTGCTTAGGAAGGTTCCTAATTGAGTGAAACGACCCGAAAGTATCTAAGTGGCAGCCATGATAAGAGCTGTTCGAATTCTCTAAATGCTAAGGAAAGGTGCTTCAATGCTTCCTATCTTATCTCCTTTAGCATAGGGCACACTGGACCGTCCTTTACGAAAGGAAATGCCGTCCCACAATTCCTTACGGCAGCAACATTTAAAGCGAAGCACCGTTCGGCCGTTCACGAAAAAACAAACGATCAACATGAGTTGTGTGGTGGTTCTTAAGCTGTTATATGCATAGGCTTATAATCAGATCATAATCAGCATATTAACCATAACACAGAAGTCTGTCTTTCAAGAAAAAGGGATGAGATGTTTTTAGCCAGATTATGTTTTTAATTCCACATGTTTGAAACTTATGAATGATGATATGTACAGTAGTAAATTTGCATTAAATTGCATTAAATTTAATGAATTATTTTCATGCAATCATACTAATTGGGATTCATGTCGATAAATATGAGTGGACAGGAGGGTGAGCGTGAGCAACCATTCTCAATGTGACAACCATTTCGTTTCACTTTTGTGACTGGTAGCCTATATTCATTTTTTATTTCAATTCCAACCTTGGTAATTAAGTAATATTTAACAACACGGTAAGAACGCATGGGGCGAAGTATCTAAGATGCACTTTTAGTAGTCCATCTTCGGAACGTTGTAGTTTCACCACGGCAGACCCACGTTCATAACATCCGCCGTTGCATAATTACGTGGCCTAGTGTAAGTGCAGTCGGATTCTCTTAGCACCGCGGTTGTCTTTTCCTAAGTCCTTATGAATTCTCCTTCACATCTTTCCTTAATCTCATGACGTTTTCCATCGAGGTCAAGGAAAATTGGTTAGGAAACGACATAGGACGTAATTGTTTTTGACTAATCGGACGCAGCCAAAGGGTGGGAGGGGCCAGGAACCCAGAGGTTGCAAAACTGAGAGGTGTGGCTCGTGTGTAGAGTCTGATGATATTTTGAAGATATACTGTAATGGTCCATTTAGCTGTTTAGTAGGCTAACACCAAAGTTTAGAATTAGATGCAAGCTGATTTCAATAGCAGACACTGGCTTCCAAGGAGAGCAAAAGGTCATGTAGGGGCAGAGACTTGGGAAGTACAGCATTGCAATTTTAACCAAGCTGAGCTTCAGGCAAGGGTTTGTCACCCAACTCAAGCTTGACAAACTAAGACAAAAGGGAGGAACTGCAAGCATAATTGAAGTCTAAATTGTTATCATCTGTCTACCAGCTGAACACTCCCCATGGTTATCTTAGTGCACCAGAACAGTTCATTATCTGAGTTTAATGATGGCAATTCCTACTGTAGCCCCATGTGCATAGCTCTCTACAAAACTGTACATCTGTTGACCAGAAATCATTTTCTTCATGTGACTAACTGATGTAATTCTGTAAAGATGATATAAGTATGGGAAATGCATAATCTGTGAAACAGGACAGTCCTGTCTAATGAATTTAAATAGAGTTAAATCCATGTTGTCTATTCTGTACATAAAAGACAGGGTTAAACAATATGTGCTTGCCCAGGTGTCCAATAGCTAAAACTGATCAGGCAAGTCACAATTCAGGGCAAATTCAGTTTGGTGCTGCTAAGCCAGCATAGAAGCTAAAGTGTGTGTGAGGAGAAAAAAGGTTGTGAGGAAGGTGTCACGTTGGGCACTGAGACCAGTCATGGAATTAGTGTAGTCGACCGGGGGGGCCTGTGTCATGAAGTAGGATTTCAGAGTTAGTTGGATAACTGCACTGAGTAAAACCCAAACAGCTCCATTTGCTTCAGTTCATGTTCCAGATTTGGGAGGATTCCGGGGTTTACTTGGTGCTGTCCAGCTAATTTAATAATCCCGCGTTGTGATACTGGCCCCAGCACTGGAGCTAATGGATCAAAACTTCTTCAATAGCTAGCTAACCTTGGCATGTTTACAGGAATGTGAAAACTGAAATCTGGATCAGTGTTTGTTGTTCCTGCTAAATAAGTTGCAGAAGTGAATACAAAGTTTACAACAACAAATCTGCAGTAGCAAACGAATCACAGCTTTTAGAGAGAATCTCCATGATAATTCCTAAAACATGGGAAAATCCAGTATGATTACTATAACAGTTTTGTGTAAAGCAGCTATGGAGTATGTTCAGGCCATGCCAAATGTAGCAAAATTCCATCCTCTCTTCACATTTCCTTAGCACTTACATTACAGTGGTATCACATAGGGGAAAGTAGGCTTTTGTTTTTCACAGTTAAGAGTGTTTTTTTAAATTTTTTTTATTCAATATATTTGACAGGGACAATGTACAATTTTTAACATAAATTTCAGCAATAGAAATGATGACAGTGCAACATTCCTCTAATCAAAAGGTCAAATCACAGCGGAGACGATGATGGGGATTCTGAGGGACAAAGAGAGTGGAATTAACATGGAGGGGATGTTCATGACAACGGGAAGTATGGTGTCTGTTGTGCCCTGCGACCCCTCCCTGCCGGGAGTGCACTACTTCACCGGAACACCGGACCCTGAGAGGTGACCGCATGCTGCTTGAACAGGCATTGTATCGATTGTCACCTTGTTTTGGCATTGACGTTCGACTTTTGTTGGGCACAGTTTAAACCAGTAGTGGGCAACTTGCCACCCGCATGTCCCTGTAAAGTCTAGTGACTTTAAAAGTACAGTGTCCACAATGTTTGAGACAAAGACATAGTGAGCTCCATAATGTTTGGGACAAATGCTTTTTTTTCTTGGCTTGGCTCTATACTCCACAATTTCAGATGTAATCACACAATTTGCATGTAGTCAATGTGCACATTCTCAAATTGTATTTAAGGATATTTTTATACTTTGTTTTCACCATCTAGAGATTACAGAACTTTAATACATAGCCCCCACCCTCCATTTCGGGGCACCATAATGTTGAGGACATATTAATATCATGTAAATTAGTCATGTCTAGTACTTTGTTGCATGTCCTTTGCATCCAGTGACTGCTTGAAGTCTGTGACCCATGGACATCACCATGTGCTGAGCATCTTCTCTGGTAATGCTTTGCTGGGTCTGTACTGTGGCCATTTTCTGCTCCTGCTTGTTTCAGTGGCAAGTTGCTTCTGTACACTTCAGAATTAATTCTGCTGCTACCATCAGCAGTTAAATCATTAATGAAGACAAGTGAGCCAGTACCTGTGGCAGCCACAAATCCCCTACAGCCCTGTAGAACAGTGAGGATAAATAATTAAAACATGTCTGTTTTAATAATCCTCACAAGTAGCCAGGAATGCAGGCGATATATATATAAAGTATATTACCTCATGCAGTGATCAAATGGTGGAAAAGTATAATCATAATTAATCAGTCTCATAAATTAATTATTAAATCACGATTATGAATTTCAGTGCAAAATATTAAAATAATAACCAATGATATAACATATGCAAGTTATCTGAGGTGGCAGGCTCAAGCAATTCTTCAAAATAATAATCAGACCGATGATGAGGTTTAATAAAATATAATTTATTAAACAAAAAACAAACATCTAAACTAAAATCATTAAAGGCTAAATAGAAGATGATATGAAAGGGGGACTATACCGTGTGTCAAGTCATGTGTGTGTTCATCAGCATGCATGGGACAGGGAACAAAAGCTCTTCTGTTGGAACTTATGAATCAGCTTTTAACGTGCTGCTAAACCTCGCATGGAAATCAGTGGAATTGCATGGACAAAAGGCTACAGAAGTTAGCCACGTCTAGCTAATTTCAGTGTACTTTTGAATTCTAAATATACGAGACCAATATATCTAATGAGTATATGTTAGTGCATGAGAGATAACATGCACAGATCTCAGTTAAAAGAACGACGGGCTGTAAGCTCATGTTAGTAATAGTAATATATGTGATCCTGTGATCATGACGTGATGTCATTGAACCAAAATAGCATCCAGTCCTTACAGCCCCATGTCCTCTACAGCCATTATTGGGTGAGAAATAAAAAAATAATAAAAAATTAGACAAACCTTAGGCTCACCAAAATCAACGGTTTGGAACATCATTAAGAGAGCACTTGGTGAGCTCACTAATTGCAAAGGGCCTTGTAGGCCAAGGAAGGCCTCTACAGTTGATGACTGAAGAATTCTCTCCATAATGAAGAAAAACTGCCAAAGACCTATCCCGACATCAGAAACACTCTTCAGGAGGCAGGTGTGGATGTGTCGGTGAGCACTGTCCGCAAAAGACTTCATAAACAGAAATACAGAGGCTACACTGCAATATGCAAACCATTAGTTACCCCCAGTTGGTTTCCTAAGAAGTATCTAAAAGAGCCTGCAGACCAAGATTCATTTGTGTGAGTATTGGTTAGAGAAAAGTGAGTCCAGAAGGAACTGAATACAAAGCATGCTTTGGTTTGGGCATGTGTGGCTGCCACAATATTGACTCTTCATTGATGAAGTAACTGCTGATAGCAGCAGCAGAATGAATTCTGAAGTCTACAGAAACATCTGCTCAAGTTCAAGCAAATGTCCCCAAACACATTGGATGGCGATTTTTCCTACAGCAAGAGAATGATCCCAGACATACTGCTGAAGCAACAAAGGAGTTTTCTAAAGTAAAAAATAAAACTGGAAAATTCTAGGCTAGCCAAGTCAGTCACTTGATCTGAGTCAAATTGAACATACGTTTCATATGCTGAAGTGAAAACTTAAGGCAACTAATCCCAAAACAAGCAGGAGCTGCAATGCAGGCCAGGCAGAGCATCACCAAAGATGATACTCACCTGGTGATGTCTATGGGTCAGACTTCAAGCAGTCATTGCATGAAAAGGATATGCAATAAAGAACTAAACATGACTATTTTTATTTAGAGAACATTAATGTCCTAAACATTATGGTGCCCTGAAATTGTGGGTTATATATAAAAAGTGCTGTAATTTCTACATGATGAAACCAAAATTTGTAAAATTCCCTTTAATAAAAACTGAGCATCTGCACTTTAACCACATTTTGATTACAATTTAAAAAATTGTGGAGTACAGAGTCAAATCATAATTCAATCATAAGTACATATATACAAACATACATCAATACTAAACCATAAAAGAAATCTCCCCTTGAACTGGTAATAATATGCGTAATTTGATTTGTGACCCAGTGAGGATAAATTGGGCTGGAATTGTGGCCCATCTGCAAGTCGAAGTTGCCCACCGCAGATTTCAAGTAATTAATTAATTTACAATTAAAACGCAGTTGTGTCCAGGCAGGATTGAAGACTGACCTTGTGTGTGGAATAATACAGTATCTCCTCTCACCCCAGGTCAGTTTTCAAGCCTTTCATTTTCGTGGTGGACATTAAGCAGCTGAAGAAGACCTGTTCTCCGTGCTTTGGGCCAGATGACCCCGTGAAGGTGAAACCCCGTTTCCAGAACAAGCCGGACCGCAAGCACCACCTTTTCCTCAGACATGAGGTGGTGGGTGCCATCATTGAGACTAAGAAGGTAAAGCTTCAGGCTTTGTTTATTTGGAATATTTCATCAATGGTTAAAGGATTGTTAACAAAAAGTTAATTGCCACTAAACAATCTCTTAAAGGCCAACTGTAAATGTTATGTTTTGCCCATCTTTCTACAAATTATACATGATGAATAAATCTGCAGCCACATAGGTATCATTTGAGAAAGACAATAGGATGTATAAAACTGCATAAGTGGCTGCATTTGCATAGAATTTGACAAATTATCACGCTGATTCCAATACAGGGTCTCCCCATCTGCATGTGCAATTTTCCAAGATGCCTTAAACACTTATCAGTGCAATGAAAACACACCGTTTGTTAGCCAGAGGAGGTGATTGGGTTAAAATAGTATATTTCTACTTCCAATAAGTAAAGTAAGAAGTTGACTTGTTTGAATTAAATGTAAAGCGGTAGCACTGGTTGTAGTGCTGGTAGTTCCATTTGTAGTAGAACTAGTAGTAGGAGTAGTTGTAACAGTAGTCAAGGGATAACAAATTTGTGGGAAAAAAGTAGCACACTATAGTATTATTATGACTGTAAATACATTAGCATTATACAGGTACAACACTACAGTATAAGTGTACTTCTGCAATAAGTACTAGTATAGGCTACATCTATCGGACTACTATACCTGCACAGCACTAATGTCATTATGCCTACACACTAAATTATTATTATTATATACCCTTACAGCACAAAAGCATCATTATACCTGTACCATACATTGCTATTATACCTGTATTGCAGATGTACATAATGGTATTATTAAACTGATACCTGTGAAATGCACCGTTGTTAAGCAAATAATAAGTAAAACATTTGTAGAACAGTGGTTAGCACCTTTGGCAAGCAAACCAACAATTTCTCTTATAAAATTTCACATTTTGCTCAACATATGAAGCAAACCATGGCTCATTTTCCCAAAATGCAACTCCTGGATCTTGCATTGTTGCAGACAAGAGAGATGCAAGTTGATGATTGAGTGGGCTGAACAGGAAGGGAGTAGGCTAATGCTTGGAAAGGCTGTAATGGCATCATTTCCCCACAGGAGCGGGGGAACAAAATAGTACAGCACATGAGAAAGCTAGAGAAGGAGAAAATGGCCGAAATGGAAAAGCTTCTGAGTGGTGGGGTTGAAGATTCTACTTTGGTTGTACATCTCTTTTCAAACACCATTGAGGAGGAGCTAAATGTGTACAGCAATCATGAGTAAACAACAAGTATAATGCCAGTCAAGATGCATTTTTCCTTCCCAATTTCATGCCTATATAAACATTACATAGAAGTAATTGGTTTTGTTGGTGCAAATATGCACTACTATGAGCTGTTTTACGTATAATTTCCCACAATACAACATTTTAATTCAAATTACTTAATATACTGTATATTGGTAATGCCCCATTTATTTTATTGATTACCAATTGCAGTTAATTAAAAGTTTTAAAATGTTTAAATTTCTTGTATGTAACAACAGTACATAATGAGTTATGAACATTGATCAATATCAACAAAATATATTCTCATGAAAACAGACTATAATTGAACTGTATATTGCATAATTATTACATTTTTGTGTACCTGTGAAATCACACTCACTTTATTTTTAAGTGTTCATTTAGTCTCAAGACAAATGTAACCCCTTCCAGGTATGGAAGCAGATAAATAATGAAGTTTACTTTTGATGTAAAGCGTGTCATTTCTTTAAAAAAATAAAATTCAAAAATTCAAAAGTTGACCAGGCTCGTCTGTTGTGTGTCTTGAAACTACAGAAGTCACACCAGTGATTGGTTGTAATGTAAAATACTGTGAAAAACACTTCTCCAATAATCATGGTCTGAAAATGACCAATATAAAACCCTTTTGTCGTGGGCAGTATAAGCACACTATTGCTTTTTGGAATTAAAAAAGAAAAGCTTAAAATCTTAAGTAAACAGGCATAATTGCATCACATGCTATTAAGCCTGTTTAGAAGTTACAAATAAGAACCTAACCCTGCGTCACATTGCTTTGGTTCTTATATAACTTCAAAAATGATTAATTTGATAGGATGATAATTTAAAATACTGTATTTATGATACATAAAATATGTGGTGTAAATTGGCATTGCTTTAGCACAATAACTGCAAATGAGAATCTATTCCTGAAATTTCAGAATCACTACAAATGATACTTCAGATTTCCAAAAATTAATTTGCAGTGCATCACTGCCATTTGGATTGTTAATGCCAATTTAGTTATTTGGTTAACTTGCCTAGGATGTTTTCAGGTGCATTATTCAAGACTTTTTCAGAAATTGTAATTGAACAAGCTCATTTTGTTTATGAAAGTATTTGTTTTAAGTGATGGTGAAATTTTTTATTGCACATAATATCCTGGCAAGTGATGCCAGTTCATTGACACAGAAATGACTCCATTCATCCAAAAACAAATCTGACTTAAACAGATTTGACTAATATCACAGTTCATAAAATGCAGTCACAAAAAATTATTAGCCCGCAATTTGTTAACAGGTTAAACTGGGGAGGTTTCATTTGTGTATCGCAATGAGATCATGATGTGAAATACTACTGAACTCCAAGGGAAATATGACAAACAGAATTCAAAATCAGGAGCTCTCTTCATGATCTTTATTAATCATTGTAACTCTTCAAAGGTAGTCAGTACCTCACTAGGTAAAGTACTTCGTTTTAATGCACAACTTATGAAACTTGAAACTTGAAGTGCCAAAATACTGTGAATTTCAAAATGTACAACTGAAAAAATGAGGAATTACCTGGCCTTGTTGATATACATTTGACAAATATGTATATTGTGAACACAAAATAAAGTCAGTCATTTTGACAGATTGTATAATTAAATTATATAATTCAAGAAATAGCTGTATATAGATTTTTGTCTCACTACCAGTAATATCAGTAGTGACTGGGAGAATCGTAATAGAACTTCCAGTGCATTTAGAAAACCAAGCTGCCTATATTCACACGGTTGGTATAGGTTTTCACAAGGATAATTCCAGCACTTTTACAACCAATTAGTTTTCTATTCTAAATCTAGAATTTGAGGTTTTCAGTGTCTCGTGAAAATGAGGACCCTTTGATATATTGTTACTATTCTCCCCTGTGATCTTTACAGTATTGAACATAACATGCACGATTTTGACAAAACCCCTGAGAAACCCTCCATACACCTCACTGAGATGCAAGAAACATCCGGTCTTCCTGAGGTTTTAACAGCATATTCTTGTGAAATTCAACCAAGACAAGTTGGTACAGCAGCTAAAATGGGGGAAATTTCCTTTACAAAACATTGTGTAACACTGATTTCAAGAGGATTGTTCCCTTAATTAAACAAAATAAGCTTTGATGAAAAATTCTTACAACGGTATACAAGCTATAGCAGGAGGACCTTGAAAAACTCTTTGAAACAGACCTTGCTTCAGCTGCTAATTAGCAGCAATAGTTTTGGAACAAATTGCAATTATGATGCTTCTTGAAATTAGTCTTAATGGGTAAACAATCAATGGAATACATTGAAATATGAAATGGCTCTTAAAAATCTAACACCAATATAGAGTGTTCATGTGCCTAACAGATATTAATAGAATGTCACATTTACATTACATTTAAATGAAGTTGGAGTGTAGTCATTTTTTTAATTCATAAATTAAAATGCTATTTTTGGCCAGGAGAACAGATGTGTCTGTATCCTGCATGGCAGACCTTTCTTGGAAGACAGGTGTTTGGTAGGACTGTGCCTTGCATGTGCAGTACTGTGGAGGAGTACCTGATGGAAGACAGGTCAGTGAGTAGAAGACTGAAGAGGGGCCCTGGATATCCGAAAACAGCCATCCAGCAGCCTTTGACTCAGACCAATAGGAGTCTGCAATGCAGTTTGAGACTTGCCAGTCAAATTACAACTGTCCTGGCTGAAAACCACTTTTGGCCTTCCCCTATCATGTTTTTAACACTGTATACTTTATATGCAAAAGTCTGCATTAAACTCACTCTGAATACTTAATTCAGGCCTTGCCAAATTCACCCATACACTCACTGCCATGCAAAGTCCATCCTGAGGGATAGTAATGTTGCCTGTGGGTTAATTTTCATATGCATTCTATCTCAACCCAAGGACAGCAGAGTGTATATTAGACTTCATAAAGTTTTTAAATTTAATGTTTCATACATACTGTATTTTACCATGCAAACAGAGTTAAAATGTTCAAGTTGTCCATTATTTAAAATAATTTCTCTCTGAAAGCAAGATCTCACGGCCCGAGAAGAGCCCTTTGACCTCCAGTGTCATGTGACGAGGGGGGGCCTTGCGCTGGAGCTCTTTCGTTCTGGCCATTCTCTGCTGGAGAAGCGGTAGTGGAGGCCATCGTCCCAGAAGCCGGACTCATGGGCGACGCCCTGGAGCACCCCGCCGTCCATCAGCTTCTTCCCGTACAGCAGCGCCTCACCCCGGTCCTGCGCCAGGCCCACCCGTAGCAGCCAGTCCGCCAGCTCGCTGCCCAGAAAGGTTTCCACCACAGTTCCCTCCCCACACCTGTGTGTCAGAGGAAGGATTCACCACAACCACTATGCACAGATGAGGGAGAGGGAGAGAGAAAGAACAGGAAAGAGCACAGGTCGGAAAGGCAGAGACGTCATCTCAAGCAAGGAAGGGAAGCTCTGCAAAGAGAAGCAATATAATATAAGCTGTGTTATCCTTTCGTTCAAACAACAAAGACTAGGGTTTGGATCAGATCAATCCAGTCATAACTGATGGTAAACATACCAAGATCTAGAAAAAAATTTGCTCTAAAGTGCAAGATTCATCTTAGCTTTAAAAAAGCTGTATCGATAGAGAAGATAGTAGAAGAGCAAACATGCAACATAAGTAGTTGTTGAACATTCCTTTTTCATGCCACTCATGTTACATGTACCTCCACTCCAGAACTAATTGTAATTTGTATTATCATCCTAATGTTGTAGCTTGTACTTCCCCCTAGTTTGACTAAGCATAGGTTAGGTCAGAATAATGTTCACTGCATAAACTTGACTGTGTTCTCGGCTATTACATTACATTACATTACAGGCATTTAGCAGACGCTCTTATCCAGAGCGACGTACAACAAGTGCAATGAATAACTGCACAAAATGAGTATTGTACCTAATCGAACCTGTGTTTTGTAGTTGTTCCAATGCCCTTGATATGCACTTTTGTACGTCGCTTTGGATAAAAGTGTCTACTAAATAAATGTAATGTAATGAAACAATATCTTCACCATGTGCTGCAAAACTGCAATGCACAGCTGGTCTTTTTGGAGTATTCTGCTGTCTTTTGATTTTTAGGGGTCCTACGAAGTAGGAACCCTATTGTTTTTGTTAGTATTATTATTATTATTATTATTATTATTATTCTTTTCCTGGAAATGGTCAAATAACTCAAAAAGTCCTTGACCAAAAATGATATAAATTACCAGGTCGAAACTAGAGACCATGAGTAACTATGCCAGAAAGAATGACCATGATCCATCCATAGGTGGTGCTATAGTAACCGATTCAAAAAGCAAAATTCAAAATGCTGGCATTTCCACCCCGTTTGATGAAAATGCATGAAACCGGGTATACTTGTGTAATTCCTCATGAGGAACAAATATGCCTCAAGAACCCATAAAGTCCGCCATGATGGATTTTCCTGCAGATTGAAAATTTGGCAAAACCTATAAAACGTTTCTTCTAATAAACCGTAAGTCCGATTGGTCCGAAATTGCCCATGTGCGTGTATTGTGCGTGTCACCCTATAGGGTGTTAACAGCTAAGAGATCCATTCCAAGATGGCGGAGAAACTCATATTTAAAAAAAACAAAATTTGGCCACAAAATTCCAGTGCTTATAACTTTTTACAACAATAATCTATGGACTTGAAACGGACTGGGCATGAAGAGGGCACTACCATGTTGTACCATGTCGGCGCAGTTGCAGATATCTCAAAAAACAAGGAAATTACAGGCATTTGAAATTTTGGCAGAAAGCTAATGCTAATATAATGCATATTTCAAGTGCTTATAACTTTTTTGCAACAATAATCTAGGGACTTGAAATGGACTGGGCATGAAGAGGACACTACCATGTTGTACAATGTCGGCACAGTTGCAGATATATCAAAAAACAAGGATATTACATGCATTTGAAATTTTGACGGGAAGCTAATGCTAATATAACGCTTTAAAACTCATCTTCTCATGAACGCTTTACCTGATTCCGTCACCATCGTACATGTGTACTCTTGGGTATTCTCTCCATTAAGGGTGATACGGAAAAGTTGTTTCGTTAAAAATCGCTTGATTTGTGGCGTGACAAAGTTAGCACTTTATGTTAATGCACATTCATATTTCGAACTAATGTTTCTCATGAACCGGAAGTTGGATCGTCTCACGCACGTGTATGTAGATTGTCCAAAATCCTAAAATCTATGCCGCTTGGACTCTTTTCTCCTTCGCCTTGTATTTACCCAGATTGGACATGTTCGTAGGGCCCCGCATTGCTGCTTGCAGTTATATTTTAAATTTTGGACCTGCCCATCTTGGGATCACCATGGGAAAAACAGCTGTGGTTTGGTATTTGCTTTGATTCATTTATTTTGTGTCTAACTTGTCATCGTCTTTAATATTTATATAGTTTTATCTTTTTTAAGGTAGTGAACCTTCGCTCTTTAGATTAGACATTGCATACTAGTTGCAATTTGATGAATCTCTTTATTTAATCTGGTTGTGAGATAAACGTTGATCCAACAGGTTGCTCTGCCTATAAACACATTTGAAGATTTAATTGAAAATTGATATTTCTGATAATTATCAACAAATTAAATCAAATTCATTTATTTAACATGTTGGATAAGGGGGTTTTAACTGTTGAGGCACTTGTGTTCAGTATTCAGAGAGCCAGACATTAAACAACGGCACAATTCGATTCAGAAATTAAACATATTTCACTTAATCCTCATTTCCAGACAATGCACTATGGGATGTCTATCAGTGTGGAATTCTGCAGGAGAAATGTGACAAGACAGATTCAAGTCCATCAACTCATGGAAAATACTATCTCAGACTTGTTCAGAATATCACATAAATACTTTCTGGGGTTGGTATTCAGATCTGATAACTGAGAAGGCCATGACATTAGAGATAATGTCAATGTCATGCTCCTCAAACCACCAGGTGAGTATTAGAGCTCTGTGAATGGGGGTCAACTTAAAAGATGCCATTCTCTGCTGGAAAGAAATGTTTCTACATGGGAGGATGATGGTCAGTACCATGAAATAATGACTAGTATCAACCTTGTCTTCTAAGGGTATGAGCCATGCCAGGGCAATGCACCTTCCAGAACAATGAAATCACCTGAATCCTTCATTGTTCAAACACCCCCCCCCCCCCACATTTTTTCCCAGTTCAATACCTGGAGATTAGCCTATAGGCTATTGAAAAATACAGCAGTTCTTGGGTTTACCTGATAGCTAGTTTTTATATTACGGCAAGTGATGATATGATATCTTACCAGTTCAGGGTCCTTCTAATATTTCATTGTAACATAGTGGCCTATTTTCAGTTTCTTTGACTGTTTTTAGTGAAGGCCAGACTTTCGACTCCGAATTAACTCCAGCTTGATAAAATAACTACTGACCACAATCATTTGGGATGGGATATTTTCAATAAGAGCAGAATCCATAAATTCCCAAATTCTCAAAAACCAGAAAATTCAGTGGGAGCAGGTCCTCACCATCCAACTAGACGGATACCGAGGAACAATTATTGAGTATGTATGTTCATCATCTCCAAGCACTGGTCATGGGCTGATCCAGGGAAATTTATCCAAGGTCAAGGTCACTGCAACAACATAGCCATCAACACTTTAAGTCTAGGTCACACAGCAGGCATTGGCTAGGTCAAGTTATGACAAGTTAAACTAGGAGGCATGACAACGAGCTACAACATCAAGATAACAATATAAGTGCAATATAGGTGGTGGATGAAGGCACAAGTGTAACATGAAAGTGCTACAAGAACAAGACAGGATACAAGTGATGACAGCGATGCTAGACTGGGAGTGCCCTGTGGAGTAGGGATAGTTAGTCCCGGTACAGTCTGAAGCAATGTGTCTTCAGACCATGACAGAAGATGGACAATGACAGAGTGATTCATAGAGGAATGTGGAGTTCATTCCACCACTGGGGAGCTAGGGTGGAGAAGCTCCTTGGTCGGGATGAGCGAGAACCATTCATCCAGATGGCAGGGAGTGCAAACAGAGCGTGTAGGGTTGAAGACCATTCAAGTTTTATTAATAGTTTAACCCCAGGGTTTTCAACCAGGGGACCGCGATCATGCTCTGAACCTCCGGTCCACATTCGCAATCTCTCCTCTGCCAGTCCGAGATTGCATTCTTTTCCCCCGGTCTGTGTGCAATCCCCCCAAAAATGATGCTTTTCGCTCTTCCTTGATTTCTTGAGTCGATTCGCCAGACCATTTTCACTTGCGGTGTGGTTATGCATATTCATACCATCAAGACTTTGTTTTTTGATGGCAGTATGGAGATGGAATTGCTTTTCCTTGATTGTATAGTTTGCCAATGGGATGAAAAGTGAGACGGAGTTGTCTTGTTTTCTGTTGACCCTGTAAGTAGCGCTACCTGCAGTGTGAAGCTAGCAACAATAAGGACTTGTGCGAGGGTCTGAAATTTTAAAATAAAACTTCCAACAATGAAAGCAATATTACGGTATTTCACGGTACTAACATTACTTCTAGCTATTCCAGTTAGCTACGTTACGTGACGTAGTCGGGGTGAATGGGTGGAGAGGAGGAGACTTCTTTCATTGTAAACACAGGACCACAACAAGGCTTTAAAATCCTACATACTATGCCTTTATGGAGAACAAGCATTTTCTTGTTTTGTGGTACTTTCTTTCGTTGTGTTACGCAAGTCCCATGCCATCCCCTTGTCCATAACATTTTTGCTGTGCTCTTACCAGATTTCACTATATTCTCAGAGAATATTTTAGATTGGCATGAAACTGTAAGTAAAGATAACCAGGAAATACTATCCAGTGACCTGTCGGAACTCTGGGCTACTAAACGATACACTATCTTTCTTGTATTTATTTCACTTATCAGACATTCCAATATTGGATTTCAATGGATTGGAGTGAACTGCATTAGGTCAGAAAGTGTTTAAGCATGCTTTTATATTTAAACATAAACAGCTAGCTTGCCAACTCGTTCTAGCGAAATGACAGCTATCTATAGATATTTGGCAGGCATCTTTTACTTATTCTGTGTCCGGCATAGTCTTCCAATGAACAATGGCAGCTGTTTCTCTAAAATATTTAATACAAAAACAGTTAATATTTGAAATATATGTACAAAACAGTAAAAGTCTATAGAGAGAAATGTCGACAAAGCAACAATGTGTGTAAAAAAGTCTTAATATCAGTCATTTATAGACTGTGTCATGTAGACGTGTCATAATAATTTGATAAGAAATTAATTTAGTGCTTATTGATCTCCTAGAAGATTTATGTTTATTTTTGGGCAATATGGTGTTATTCATTCAAAAATCGAATTCTCTTCACCCTCTTGGTCTTGGTCTTGACTTACAGTAGTTTAATTACCACTGTCTCTGCTTGGAATTGGATATGTCTGAGCTGGTCTTGACTCCAGCCCTGCTTGTAATATAGGGGCATTCCTGTATATAAATCCTGTATGTTTGAATGTATTTATTTCTCAGGGCCAATCAGGAAAGATGAGACGGTTTGTATCGTGTGAACAGGAAAAGCAAGAAAGCCATACCCAAGCACAAGATTAATAGGCTATTAGAGATAGCTGTTTTGATACGGAGAGGAAAGTGATTTCACTCCTGACTGCAACACAAGACACACAGGAGAGACATGAGAGACATGCCAATACAGTATTACATAAAATGTGTCATGTACAGTAACATTTCAAACATTAATAAAGGTATTTTTTTAAATTTTACGCTACTGGCTAAATTTGCCAATACACCACATCCCCAGGCACTGACATCCCTTACCTCCTCTTCTTCACAATGTCCTGCACGCACTGGTCCTTGTGGTACCGCACAAACTGGGTGCAGGTCAGGCGAATCTCTTCAGGAACAGCTACCTGTGGCTCCTCCACCCGCTCCCTGCCTTGCCAAAGACTCAATAACCTAGACACATTCAGTTCAGAATATTACACACATAAGGGCTAGTGTGGTTAACAGGATACTTTATTCAGAATGGAAGGCTTACCACAAGATATTACTCAGTCTAGCCTGGGTCTAACTGCACAACCTTGCTCAGTGATTAGGTCATCTTGGTACCTCATCCAGAACCTTGGTGTTACCACAAGACTATAATTACACAGCAATTACAATTAGTTCCTGATTCTTGCTGCAAAAGTCTAAGAAAAACCTGGGACTTATAGCAAGACCTTCCTAATTGCTGGTTCTTACCTCAAGACCATACTCATCATTATAGACCAGGGGTTCCCAAACTCAGTTCTCAGTCCACCTGTGTGCTGGGTTTCGTTACAACTGGATGCAATCACAGAATTTTAACAAGCCGTTATTTTTCTTAATTAAGTGCTTTTCACATTTAGATGGATGACTTACACTCCTTAGCCACATTATGTCAGAAATGGCTATGCATGCAATAAAGAATAAAATTCCCATATTCATTTCCATGTTCATATAGTGCTTATTGTATTACATTGCAAAAAATTGAATAAAAATTAAAGGCTGAGGTGAATCGATAGGCTACTAATTGCTGAAAGTGGGGACACATGGTTGCTAAAACTAACCATCTGGAAGATAATAAAGAATTCAAATACAAATTAAGTAAAACTTGCAAACCTGCATTGTGTTAATAAGTTCAAGGAAAAAATTAAGAAATAAATTAAACACATGTTCAACAACCTATTTAGGTGCCTATTGATTTACCACTGTCATTCAATTGAAAAAAACTCTTTTTACGCAATTGTTTGAAATGTAGCGAAATAAGCACAATTTAGCACAGTATCAACATGGAATTTTATAGTTTGTATCATGCAATGCTATTTCAGACGTAATATGGCTTAGGAGGACAAATAATCCCTCTAAACCTGAAAAGCACCTAATTAGGAAATTAGCAGCTTGTTGAAATTATGGGATTGCAATTGTGGTTGGAACAAAAACTAGGGGGGCCCCAGGGCCGAGGGAACCACTGGTATAGACAGAAGAGGCAGACTACAGGTGCCCAACTGACCAGAAGAGTTGCAATTTCACCAAAGACCAGGACAAATGAGGAGGATGGGAAGGTTAATTTGTGGCATCAAAAAGCACACCAACTTTATTGATTACCTCCAAATGCTAAAAATCCATAACTGTAACCCTCATAAAATACCAGAGGCTTACCTCTTCTTGAATGGTAGGATTATCAAATGCTTATCCAGTCCAAAGATTCCAAATGAAATGAAGCCCTAGGACACGGAAAGTGAGTATTACAACGGATGCCTGGTGAACGCACCATGAAGCAGTTCCCCCCTGAGTAGGGTTCCATGAGGTATACCTGTCCATAATTGACCACAACACAGAAAAACTGCAGCTCCAAGTACAGTCTCCCAGGGACACGGTCAAACAGCCACCACAGGCAGCTGGACAGATTCTGAAAGAGAAAAAGGAAGCCAAAGTTTTTGAGAGACCATCTTCTGGAATCAATATCACCACACACCCAGGTATGTACCTAAAATTTTATTCCATTTATTGAGTCAATTCAAGTTAAAGGGGGTATTTCTGAATGTAGATGGGCAGGGTTCGAGTCTCAGCTGTTTCTGTAGCATCAACAACTGTATAAAATTTCCTTTCCTTCTTTCCAAGTTTCTTCTCATATGGCCTAGTTATAAAACTAACATTATTTAAGAGAGCACAACTACTTTGCTAAGTGAAGTGCAGAGGGATATAATCTGGTGTGAAACATCAGTCATTACATGGAATTAGTGAATGCATACTGATCGATCAGAATTGAGTATCCAGCAAAGCCATGGTTTAAAAATATGTATGCATACATACAGACACATACAGAGTATACAATGTATGATAAAATATTACACATTTTAGCTATTACCTATTGTCTGAATGAGTGTGAAAAGTTAACCTTTCTCAATTTGGCTCCTTTTATGTAAACGACCCTAGCAGCACTCTCACTCACATGACATTGTAATACTTGATATAATCTAAAAATCGCAATGATCTTTCAAACACCACCTCAATTTAACTTTTTAACAAAATGCTTACTAGTGATAATGTTATCTCCACACTCTTGTTTGCCACCCTCTCCATCATCAGCTTTTATTTTATCAAAACATTCTTTGTATTTTATCCATACAAATGAACAAAATATTTTATGCAAAAATATTAGCTGAACCACAGCGGTCAGAGCATTAAGCACTGAGATTGTCTTCAACAGACTAAATTTAAGGCCCAACGAGTCAAGTTCTCAGACCTTAAAAAACATATTAATAGATCAACTGGAACAGTGCTAAACTTTAGGGGGGCGACATAGCTCAGGAGGTAAGACCGATTGTCTGGCAGTCGGAGGGTTGCCGGTTCAAACCCCGCCCTGGGCGTGTCGAAGTGTCCTTGAGCAAAACACCTAACCCCCAACTGCTCTGGCGAATGAGAGGCATCAGTTGTAAAGCGCTTTGGATAAAAGCGCTATATAAATGCAGTCCATTTACCATTTACTTTAGCACATGCCACATTTATGGTTTCATTTTTCAACTGTTAAATTCTGCAAATCAATAGCAATGCGCATTTAAATTAGCTGAACTATGTACTATGAACTATGTAATGTTTCCAGGAGAGGTTCAGTTACCTTCTTTTCACTTAACATGTAATTTGACTAGGGGTGTACAAACATTTGCATAGGACTGTACATCTTCCAGCTGGCTAGCTGCATCTGCTTAGAGTGGTACCAACACAAACCTGTCTGTTGTACTCATGCGTTGCATTAAAGCACTGGAGAACCACGGAGCGAAGCAAAACTCCATGAAAAATATGTGTGCACCACTCATAGCTCCGCAACACTCGTGGCTCATGGCATATCCAAAAGCATTCTAGAAAGCCCTCCAGCTTTCCAACTGTTCATGACTAAGCATGCAAATCTGTCAGTTTTGTTCAGCACCACTCCCATACAGTGGAGCATAGAGCATTTTAATGAGTAAAAGCTTTTGACTGCAAACCCTGGTCATAAGAAAATGCAAAAAGTAAATGAACATTTATACCTCTTAACAAATAAATGTCAAAAAAAATAACAACACTGTATTTGAGCATAAATATTGAGCACAAATATTATTACATTGTATTAGCCTGATATGGCTGGCTGATGGAGAGGGGTAGGTAGGGTTTGTATGGCATTACTCACAGCCAGCTGGCAGACAGTGAGGAGCAGGCACAACAGCACGTGTCGGGCCACCTGTCTGTCAGACCTCGGCTCCTCCTCAGGGGTCAGAAGGCAACGAGGAGACTGACAGCCCTCCCCACACGGATCTGAGGAAAAGAGCACAGGGGCAGGCGCATTACTGGCATGCATCACTGATCTGAGGGAAAGAGCACAGGGACAGGCGCATTACTGGCATGCATCACTGATCTGAGGGAAAGAGCACAGGGACAGGCGCATTACTGGCATGCATCACTGATCTGAGGGAAAGAGCACAGGGACAGGCGCATTACTGGCATGCATCACTGATCTGAGGGAAAGAGCACAGGGACAGGCGCATTACTGGCATGCATCACTGATCTGAGGGAAAGAGCACAGGGACAGGCGCATTACTGGCATGCATCACTGATCTGAGGGAAAGAGCACAGGGACAGGCTCATTACTGGCATGCACCACTGCAGATAAGATCTGATAATGGCAAGTTTGGAATTTACAGTCAGTTCAACTGAACACATTTCAAAAGATTGTTGTGAAATATGACTACCAGTATTACCTAACGTTCATGAGGAAATGAATATCAGGAAGTGTACCTGAATACTCAGGGCTATGCCCTTCTTTTGGGCATCAACTAGATTATTAAATAGGATACACAGAGTAAACTATAAGGGATATCACCAACAATACATTCTCAGGCCCTTCAGAGAAAACCAGCAAAAATACATTGTTAATGTCGACTGTTCGGTAGTTCACCCACACTGAGGTTCAGAAACAGCAACAGGAACTTTTAGCAACTGAAAACACTACTTTGTAAAAAACACACAAAGTCTTCCTCCTCCTGCTGGCACAACATTTTTACAAAAGTGCATTTATTTGTTGCACACAATCTACATACACTATATGACCAAAAGTATCTGGACATCCCTTGATCTGGGGCTGTTTTTCATGGTTTCAGCTAGGCCCCTTAGTTCCAGTGAAGGCAAATCATAATGCCACAGCATTCAATCACATTATAGACGATTCTGTGCTTCCCGAACAGTTTTGGGAAGGCCCTTTCCTGTTTCAGCATGACGGTGCACCCGGGCACACAGCGAGGTCCATACAGAGATGGTTTTGTCGAAAATGGTGTGGAAGATCTTAATGGGCCTGCACAAAGCCCTGACCTCAACCCCTTCTAACACCTTTGGGGTAAATTGTAAAGCCAAGTGTGAGCCAGGCCTAGTCACCCAATCAGTGCATAACCTCACTAATGCTCTTGTGGCTGAATGGAAGCAAATTCCTGCAGCAATGCTCCAACATCTAGTATAAAGCCTTCTCAGAAAAGTGGAGGTTGTCATAGCAGCAAAGGGGGTACCAACAGCATATTAATGCCCATCATTTTGGATGAGATGATAGATGTCAGCTGTCCACATAGTTTTGGCCATATAGTGTAGTTTGCCTTATTTGAGAGAAAACCTCCATCAGGTATAAGTCGTCCATAGTAAGTCTACTATTGTACTGTGCCAAAATACCTGCGTTTATGGATGCTAGGTCGCTTACGTTGGTGCTTACAATCATTTCAGGCATGGGTTCAGGCTGAACACAGTCACAAGAATGGCACTCTGACAGGCACAAGAACAGAACACATGACACAAAAGGCAAAAACACAAGTACATGCAAAACATTCACGCAAATTGACATGTCACAAATGAGTACATTGAAGAACATTAAAGAAAAAACCCAACACCCATTCTCTTTAAGAAGTTAAGACAAGAAAATTCCCCAAACAGAACACATTTAGCATTCCAATGAAGGCACAGCATGTTGCACACAGAATTACCAGTAACATCCCTGAATGGTTACCATTTATAAAACACATCTTTCCATATCCACGTGTGTGAATAATATAAGCATAAAATTATCATGAAAGGCCATCCGCAATTCGAATAATAAACCTGAATAATGGACTAAAACTGCACTGTTCTTGTGGCCAGAAAAGTATTCAATTACTTTCAAATACATTTCATAAAAGTTTTCATTGAATATAGTATTTATAAATAAAAGGCATTTTAATATAGGAAAATATTAACAAATATACTTTATAAATTATTTGAAAGGAGAACAGTTCATAATTACATGCAGAGTACTTAATCTATATTTCAAGAGAAACAATTCCATCCAACAGCTGTTCATCACAATATCATGTTATTCCTGGTGTAGTCACAAACAGACTGCACAATATTTGATTTTGTAGAAGTATATGAAAATATTCTCACATATTTATGGATTTAGGCTAAATAACAACTAACACAACACAATTAGTCTTATTTCATTTGATTTCATAATCATTTTTTAATTATAATGTGAACTCGTGGTAGTGTACCCAAGGTAATGTATTTTAAAAGTATTATGATAGAATCTTAAGGAATATACTTCAGTTACAAAGCATCCATCTGGGCCGGTAAATTTGTAAAGCTTTCCAGAAAATAAAAATTGTTCAAACATAAATATTTAAATACTCATGTATTAGGCCCATGTCTGCGTGTGACTTATACATGACACTAAAGGAACATCCACCCTAACTTCCATACTGTGTCCAGGGAAGCTAAGCACGTCAGCTGGGTGGGTACCTCTAGGATCGCTGGTCCCTGTGGCTGTGGCCTCTGGCGTGGCCTGGTTCTCTGAGCTGTTCTGGGGCCTCAGGTCCTCGCTGGTGCCGGACACAAAGCCTTGGTCCAAGGCCTGGTAGCTGCTTTCCTGGGAGCCCCGGCTGAGGCCCATCAGAGAGCAGCCCCCCAGCAGGATACTGCAGGCGAGCACTACTGCAGTGCTGATCACCTAACGCACAGGGGCACCAACCACTGTTACATAACCCACTCCTCACACTGTGCATATGGGCTCAGAGCACTGTGTCTACTGTCCAAAATGCCAACTTATCGATTTGTATAAGCCACTCGTGTTTGCCCGCATCACGCAGAATGTGTGCAGGAGTTAACTTATGAGCCTACCATAGACCTCAAAATGTTTGCATCAAAGGACAAAGCTACCAAAGAGGTAAGGCCAAACCAAAGGTGTGTACATATGTTGCATAAAAGCAAATAACCAAAACGAGGGCAAGGCTGCTTCACTCCCATTCAGTGCGTTTTCATGCACAGTTTAAATCGATCTATATTAATAGCTTGATTTGTCCAAAGATAAGATTTAATTGGACTATTGTCGTTGTCCCAATATACATGACTCGGAAAGAATCGATTTATTGACCGAGGTGTGTCTGACGAAGGCTTCTTATAAATCCTGCTTCCTCCAATTTTGTCGCAACTTTTTTGAAATTCGCCATTCCACGTTTTTCTTCCATCCATGTATTTTAGGACATTTAACTCCTTTAGTTGAGATAGCATGAAGTTTGTCTCCTCCTGATTTTTTTCGCCATGATACCTCCTCAACTGTGCGCCTAGGCCAATTTTTGGCCTATTGAAGCGTATATATATGCCGTAGTAAATCAACCCCCAACCGCATTATCTAGGTATGTTAGCCTGACTCTGAAAAAATCGACTTTGTACGATTTCAGACTACATTGGTTACATGATTTTTAAAAGTGCAGTTTTAGCCGAACTAAAACAATAAATCTACTTTTTCAAAAATCATGTAAACCCACTGACTGATACAGGTAGCAAAGTGACCCACTGCTGGTTGAAAACAGAACTAAATCCTCTGGATTCAAATATAAGCACATTTTTGTGCAAACAAAATCCAAAGCTCACAGGGGGGAGAACGAGTGGTGTGCCGAATCTCAACCCTTATACAAACCGCCCCCCCCCCCCCCATGCAGCCGAGATTTCAGTTCCCCACCATGACACCTGCTGTGATCTCTTCACTGTCTGTGACCCTCTCTGCTCTCCCCAGTTTGAGGAACTGCACTAGTGTATTTAAGGTCCTCGCAAGCACCAAATGTCCCAAAATGTGAGGCATTTTCTATATGAATTGGGATGCAATCTCAAAAAGCACCCAATATGTAAGATCACAGTCTTTGCTGGCTAGGGCGTTGTAACCCTATACAGTTCTATCTAACTTTCATAAAACCCAATATGTTTTGGCTCAGTGTTGCTGGCTAGGATGCAAACTGCTGCAAAGAAATATGAGGAGACAATTTTTCAGAAAAACTCCTAAAACATTCAAAACTCCAACAGTTTGGAAATGCCAAAAAGATGTTCTTAAACTGTCTCATCTCATTGCATCTTTACAATGTAAGAAACCCCTCAGATACACCAAGGTCACAAACGGCAAGAAACCTCTCGGCAAACCAAATAGTGGAAGTATCTGAGTGGCGAAGGAACGAGAGTAGTCTTACCCGGTGCTACTGGAATGGAATTCATTTAAAGTTGTCTCAGTTATCTGACTCCAAAAAAATGTTTTAACTTTTCCTCTGTGCTAACAGTTATGCATAACATCAATGCAAAACACCACGTCATCAAATAAAGACACAACCATGGCAATACAGTATAGATCAACAATCCTGCTTACACTACCTCTAAGCATATCACATCGGGTTACCCTTTGTATCTGGCAGGGTGCTGACCCATAGGTAACAAGATCTTTTGTCAGCACCCCACCACTAAAGATACAAACTTGTTCCCCATGACATCAGTTTTTCCACAATACAAAACATGATTATATAATAGATTATATTAACATTATTATAGAGAACCTAAAGTTCCCATAATGCACAATAAACAGTCTGTTTTCCTTTGAGGGTATGATAAGAAGCAGACTTCTATCAACAGCCCTACAACTACTTCCAGACTATATAAGTATAAGCGCACATAAATACGGAACATTCTTAGTGTCACTTTGATAATGGTATTTGCTATATGCTCAAAAATCCACATTCAAAATGTCTAGCTAACTAAAGTTATCAAACCATAATAGCAGAGGTAGAACTAGCCCTGAAGATGAATGCTAGGGCTGTAAGGCTAAGAGCAGAAGCGAGTGACATAATGTTAGCCATGCTGATTGCTCAAACCTCCCACTCAAACTGTAGAGATGAAAGGTAGGTGTTGTAGGTGTTGCTACGAATCATTTGCAACCTTGACACTTTCACACCTGACAAATACACCTTGAAACGGGCTAACTTTGTCTGTCTTGCAAATGGGGGTTGGATATCAATAAATACCTACTAACCAATAAATACACTAGCACAATTACAATGACAACTATGATGCCGACAGAATACAAATTACGTGCTTAATGGATTTACTTGTTTGATTTGGGATTGGAAATTTTTTTGACCATTTAACGTGGATAATCCAACATATTCAATCAGTCCGTTTATTTCAGCGACAGCTCCAAATGTGGATGACAGCTGTGACGTGGTGTCGCGTGTGTAGGGTGCTATTCCAACCTTAATTCAAATTTGATTTATGAGACAAATTAACGCAGAGTTCTGCCTTGAATTCAGTACCTAATAAAGTACATAAATAAAATAAAGAGGGTGGACTAGCCGTTCTTTTAAAAATACAGACACACACACACACACACACACACACACACATCAACTTCTCTTGCTTCAGATAAACTGAGATATTTATGTCTTCAAGGGAAGCACCTGCATGTGGCATGGTCACGCTACAGTAGTACTTTCCCAAAATAAAACCAAAAGCGTGTTTGTGTGACTTTTCTTTACTATTAGCCTTTTGATTCTTGTACATATAGATGTAATCCATATTATACTGTACTATCTGGTCTGGTTCCTTACTCTGATTGTAATGTTTTTTGTCTCTTAGGGGTTATTTGAATGGGAACACAGTAAAACGCCTCATTAAATGTAACAGAAGTTCAAACAAAGCCCAGTATTTGTCTATGATGCCTCTGTCTTGGCTCTGGATCCCAGGCGGCTCTCACCTGGGGCCTTCCATAGAAGAAGGCAGAGTCGATGCTGTCAGATGTCTTCTCTCCAGCAATAAGGAGGACTCCCACAACCAGCACAGGAACTCTGAATAAATTTCCAAAGGTTTGGTGAGAAGAATGTGTCTGCCACCACCCCCCACCCCCCCAGCCACCACACAGTACAATCTCAGGGAAGCAGGACTTACCCCCAGCCCACAGCCATGAAGAACACTGGCAGAACCTTCAGTTCATTGTCCCTCTTCATCAGTGCAAGGGAGAATGCAATCAGACCTACAACAACCAGAGCAGCATGCATCATATCAATTTACCTGTACCATAACACTTTTTATCCCCAGCTAAACTGCCTACCCAGTTGGCACAGGCAAAACACAGAAACTAAATCGACAGGAGAAGGTGGGCTACAACACCGGTTCCTCCCACAGTAATGTCATGGCCAATTAGGCAGCACACAGTGGACACATGTATGTTTTGGATTGCAGGCCGCATACTCCAGGTGAATGCACATTACAAAAGTCACATTTACAGAACTACTGTGAACTTGAATTATGAAGATGAGGGGATGACATACCTGTCCACACATAGGTGCTGTAAATTGAGCCATACAGCAGACCAAAGGTCAATACTTGTCCGATAAAGTTGTCTTGCTCCACAATGAAGTTCCACAGAATCATACTGACACAAACAAGAAACTATTGGAGTGAAGGCATAATATATGAATGAGACAAAAATGGAATTCAGGACGGTACTTAAAAACCAAACTCTGTTCATTTGATTGCTGGGTATACAAAGTTGCTCTAATGCTTAGTGGTTAACATCAATTTAAAGGCTTTACTCTAGGGTCTGTGATGCCTAATGCAAAACCATATGCTAAGTACATGGACTGAAATAAGTTATAACTTGCCTGTGCCAGAAATAGGTTCAAGGTGAACACATGCGGCAGTCTTCTGTACTTCTTACTCAAGAGCATGACGCTGACAGTCCACACCTGCAACACACACAAACACACACACAAACACCACTGAGTTTTGTATTTCTCTTAATTTAAACAAGCTAATTGTCCACAAGCTCTGCGACTGTCCTGATCCCTCAGTGCCCATATGGCTAAGAATTGAATTGTGGCTTAAGGTGGGTCACAGCCACACCATTCTTGTAATTTGGTCCAGAGCAACCCAATATTTGCAATGCATCCATGTAGCAGAGATGACAATGCAATCAAACAGCATGTTTTGGTATTTTACAGTATTTGGCCATTCTAGACCCATTAAATCTCCACTGAACTTCCTATTGCTTTCACTTACTATCACAGGGGAGCTAAACAGATAGCTTTTTTGCTGCAAGCAAAAAAAGGAAAATTAACCAGCTAATATTGACTTAGCTAACATTAACCAGCCCATTTCTGTAAAGTTTATACATTAGCTTATAATAACTGGACAATAATCTGTGCCCTTAATTTGTATACACTCCAATACGTTTAAAACACCACATACTAAAAGAAAAATTTAACTGTCGAGCTAATATCATGAAAACTAGTTTGACTGATTTGCTACACAATTGCAAAATAAAGGTAGGAGAGAAAGGTGTGATGAGCATTAAATTAGAATGATGATTCAAAATTTGAGTTTGACAAACAAGTCAATGCTGGGTACCTGCAGTTCTGATTGGCTACAGCAGTGCGTGATTGAAAGCCTGTCATAGTGTATTGCTTGTTATACTTTCACCAATATATCCATTTTTTGGCTTTGTGAATGAGAGAGGAAGGAAAGATAAATAGGAAGATCGTGGAACAGCACAAAAATGTATGTGTGCAAAAAAATACCACAAAATTCACTTTATTCTGGGGATGTTGAAAAACAAATTCTAAGCTTACTAGTTATCAGTGGTTGTGTTTACAAAGTTTATTTATGCAGAAAAAAAGAGCCAAAATGTAGGAAAAAAATACACTGCATTCTATAAATGCAGATATTCTGAGGTCTTTTTTAAAAAAGATTACAATGGGTGATAACCCAGACTAGGGTGATGACCCAGAATAATTCCTCCTGTTTCTTTGAGCCAATTGTCATTCGGTGTCTGAAGTTTGTGTTTTTTATTAATCAGAATACTTACACAGCTGTTGGTAGCACTGTGAGATTCAATGAGAAAGACCTTCATTTGAGTCGAAAACGTCATGCCCTAGCTAGCTTGTTCAACATGAATCAATTAAAACAGATATTACTCCTAGGATTTTTGCAAATATTATTAGCCTGCATGGCAAAAATGTATTTTGATTAGAATTCCAAAACATGCATAGCTTATTTCATCCCAATAATCCCACTATTTCACCCTGCTTCTGTCACAAGTGTCATAATAAATTTATGAACGACACACATTTGTGTTATTTTTGTGAGTTGACATATTATGGTATGTTTTTTTTATCAGAATGCAAGTGAATTAGTGTAAAACACAGATTTTAAAATGTTCTGTCCCAAAGCCAAAGTATTTCATGGGCTAGCATGACCACTGGTTATATTTAGCATGTACATGAAACAATTTTGATGGTTACCTTGATGGAAAGCTAACTGCTAGGCTACTGGTAAACTCAACCTGCTAATCACCAAAACTCACTTTTGCTAGTAGTGGGACGATTTGCTTCTTTTTCTTCTAACTAGCTAACCAAACGACTTCTGAAACAATGGGGAAAAGCAGCATGCTTGTTGCTTTCCCTCTGTTCATAATTTAAAGTTGTTAGTTAGCTGGACCATCAAGTTTAGACTTAACTAGCTAATTTATACCAATGTTTGACTCCCAAGCATCTTGCTCTTTGGCTATTGGCCTTCTTGTAATAGCACTGCAGATGTTGGCAGGATCTATGGTAACGTTTGGGACCTAAGTACTTGTTGTGGCCTGACAGTTTAAGGGATCCACTGTTTCAAGACTTAGACACAACGCAATTATACCTGGCATGGCAAGGTACAATGGGGAAAATGCAGCTAATGCCTGACAGTGTTTTCCCTACATTGACTTCATCTGGGCACCCCGCCCAAATAGATTAGCCCCCCACTTAAAAATATTTTTTGTATTTAATGTAGACTCATGGTATTCCGAACACGAAGTTTGCTGTGTTCGTAACACCATGAGATAATATGGTATTCTGAACACAGGTGGAAGTAGGCTTCCTTTTTTTAATTTAAAGTGTCGGTTACGATTTTCTGGGCTTCAGTTTGTGTGTGTATTTTTGGGATTTCTTTTATTGTTTTGTAGTACACTAACTGAAATGCCGCTGGCCGTTGTGTTTTCAAAACAAGCCAGTTCTCCCCCTCCCTTCACTGTGCCAAAGAGCTCCATCATTTGTTCTAATGTGTCAATAGAGCGAGCTGTGAGGAGAGTGTTGCACACAATTCTCATCCTCACAACACCACCACCCCCCTCCAAACACAAATTCCGATCACCACAAAGGAACAATAGCAACCTCTGGGAAACACTGACTGAGATAAGATGATAATGAGGTACACATGCTTTTTCACCACAGACATGATGACATAGGTAAGAGACTTCATAATCTCCAAATGGCTGCACTTGTGTTGTGGCATCTGTGAGTCACAGGATTTTTTCATGGAGAAGAAAATCCTCTGATGACTCCATGTAATTAAGGGACAGACAACATGTTGCAGCTCTGTTTGTTCTAGAGATCATGATGCCTCACTCTCCCATGGTTAATGCAAAATGTATTTACACACCTCTAAAAACATTTGAAGTGCCAGTGGATGCTAAAGATGACATTGCTGAATATGCGAAGCGATTCGTAAGGAGGAATATCCCCGCACATATATTTATGAATAGTTCTAACCAAGAAAAAGGTACAGAACAATTACATCAGGTCTCCATTTTCCTCAGGGAAAAAACTGAATGTCAGCACAACTGCAAGCTGAAGTAAGCTTCCATCCACTGCATTGCATCAGTGTGCACATTTCACCAACCGCATTTATAGTTCCTTCAGAAACTGAAACTACTCAGCTGGAAGCGGAAAACGATGTTGCATCTAAACTCTAACTGATCACTAGCTGGAAAGCAGAGCAGTAACAATATGGAATTTCCTATACCACAGTGGCAGAGGGAGATTTCATCGCGGTTAGTGATGATATTGCAGGGGTTACGCTTAGACATGTTATTATTATTATTATTATTATTATTATTATTATTATTATTATTAGGTGTGTGCCTTTTAAAATGTGCAACCACTAAACATTAAGAAACATGCTAAAGCCAAAGGAAAATCTTGATAAATGAGAAGAAAATATTTATTAAAAATGCTCCATTGTGAGACTGTTTTTTTTTTTTTTTAATCATTGTTAAAATCTTGTTAAATGTGTTTACAAATGAACATCATTACAAGGGGCTAATGGTCTATAACATCACTCATGCACATTAAACATAATACTGTTGGTACTACTGCTAGTCTTACTGCACAGCCTACTCTGTTAGACAGCGGAGGTGATGACAAGATCTTGCTGGAGGCAAATCAGCCAGCCAGCAAATTAATCTTTATCTGCGTAAATAATAACACTGACTTTTTTTTGCATGGTTTTAATTTATTTCAGAATAGACATATGTCTTTTCAAATACTAGCAAATCCATATAAGACATAACCTACACTCTCTGCTTATTCTCCAAAATTAAGCACAAGCTCATGAAGTGCCCATGCTTAATTTATTTAGCACATACAACATTATTATTATTATTACTATTATTATCGGTATTGTTATTATTATTATTATTCACCTTACACTAACCTTGTAGCTTGTAAACTTATTTTGCAGATATAAAATGAGATGACATCATAGTATCAATTCAATTAGTCTAAAGCCCTATTCGCACGGGACTAGTATTACCTGGGGACCTCATGTGATTTAGAAATTACCCCCCCACGTCACTTCTCCTCTCTTGAGCGTCGAGCAGCGATTATAGCCTAACTATCGAGATTCTAAGTAACTGGAGATAAAACTTTTTTTTGTACTCCACGTAGATCATAAACCCTTGAATATAAAACCGACTCATTGAAATTGGTTGAGAAATGTAAACATTATAGTGCTTTTTATCCAGAAAATCACAGCTCCCCCGTTCACTTGTATTTGTTTTCAGGCCAGTCTTACCCAGTCCAATATGGCGGTGACGTTGATGTACGATCCAAAGGCCAATGCGGCGTCTATGTATGTATGTCTATGAATGTACTGACATTATCCCCCCGAATATGATTGAAAATGTCAAGGCTCTGCTCTGCGTAACAGTAAAATATGACCCAAAATCACCGAGATGCCGATTCGCACGGGACTAATATTATCACATGACCTCTGTGTTTGGCGAAATATGGTAGGTAACTTGCGGTGGAATTTTTACTTTACAAATTACGGACATGGCAGATTCGCACGGCATTAAGATCACAGACGACCTCCGCAATTATTACAAGTTACTAGAGGTGGTCCCCAGGTAATACTAGTCCTGTGCATAGAAGGCATAAGATGGACTGTCCTGAGGGCTATACAATTTTTTTAACCTGCTGTAATGACGGTAAAATGTCCAAACCCATGGTAAGCTTCCATCACCGTGGTACGGCCACATGCCGTATCATTGCAGGCCTACAGAAAAGCGCATGTCTGGTTCCCATTCATTAGAGGCCTGATACTGGACACACCTACTCCATTCATTTTTCAATACTCAAACACAAAATAAATTTGTTCCAAGTGAGTGGTTATGACCCAGACACATCACCTCAACTGCTCTACTAAGCACACAAGTATGAATTGGGTCTGGGAAAATAAGCTGAAGCAAGTTCACTCTCTTGTGTCTCAATTCCGAATAATAGTGTAACCAATCACAATGTTCTGCTACAAAAGTCTTTTGATTGGTTTATACAATTGGTTCATACGTTCACACATCAGCAACTTGACAGTATTGTTGTAGTCTGTAATTCCCGGTCACTTGTCTCCCCAGTACTGTCTCTGTGTCTGTGTTCCCTGAGCTGCTTCACTCCCCTGCATTTGTGTGATTTCACTATTCGGGTGGTTCCGGGTTTTCGTGGTTTCCCCCCCTTCCTTCCAGTCTCGTTTTTACTTCCTACTTATTTCTAGTTTTACTAATTTCTACTAATCCTTACTAATTTATAGATTGTAAAGTACTAACCTCATTAATATACTAACATGTGAATATTACTAATGGACTAACACACACTAGTTTTGGGTTTTTGATAGTTTAGATCACTATACTAATACACTAACCAGTCTCCCCTTTTCCATGCTGCGCTGTAGCTCCGCCCCTTTTCTTTCTAGCCTGCTCTAACGCTGAGTTCTGCAATTGCCTGCACCTGTCTCTTGCTCTGACTGCACCTCTCTCTCTCTGCACGTGTTTTTACCTGCTTAACCCAGGCCGTCTATTATCATTGTTGTCTATGTGATTCCAGTCCGCGTTTTGTCAGTCCCATGCCATTTTATTAGTTATCCTAATGTTCTTCACCTGGATGTTGTTTGTTACTCCTCCCTCACTCACTTAACCCCTCCTTGATTGTTACCTTCCCCAGTGTATAAATGTCAGTCTTTTCCACCAGCTCAGTGTCAGAACGTTGATCGAATTCATTGTGCCGATTGTTAGTAAGCCTTTGTCTATCGAGATTCCTGCGACACCCCTTTGTACGACTTCTCTTTTGCCTGCCCCTTTTGGTTTTGTTTGCTTCTGGTTTGACCTTCGCTTTGCCTTGACTTCTCTTTTGCCTGTCCCTTTGTACCTTCGCCATTCAGATCTCCTGGTTTTTGACACTTCGCCTGTTTTTTCACTATTCTTTTGGAAACTCGAATCGGCACCGTACTCTCTCTGATTACCTGGCTTCGAACCTCGGACTGAATAAAGACAACGTTTTTTGGATTTCCCTGGTCTGCGTGTGGGTCCTTACACAGAACATCACAAGTACTTAAAAGCACCAATCATGATAGAGTTCATGAAGTATCACCCTCCAATCCAAACTTATTCCTAGTTTTTCAGACTGAAAAAATAATTAGACGTGAAATTACTCACCACAGCCACTAAGCTGACAACGCTGACGTTGAAGCCAACATTCTGCAGTGCAGATGCTAATGGCTTTGGGTCCATCCATGGGATTGTCAGCAGCCAGGCGGAAACATACATGATTGGAGCGGAAAGAAACGTGCTTATTACCATCCCTGAGGTAACCTACAAAGGGAAAATTTAGAAAGATATATAAGTAAAAACAGGATGAAAGAATATGAAAAACACAAGCTATGATATCCATGTAATTTCACCACACTACTTCTTTATCTATAAAACTTTTATAACCAATTACCTCAAAACCTCCAGATTTCAAATGTCTAACTGCAGTTGTAGGCGCATCATGACTGTAACATTCTCTATCAGTCCAGCAGACGCACAAACATCCTGTGAAGGGTTTGCAGCCCACCGCTGCTTTTCACTCTGCAGCCCATTAACTGAGTTACAGGACCACGCTGTAACAAAGCTGGCACAAACAGGGACCAGGACAGTTGCTCCTGTGCACTGAGGCAGGGAAAACCCTTCTGACTGAATCCCCCAAACCCTGTGAGACTCCTGGTCACATCTACACTGGAGTAAAGCTGGGAGTATACTTGCTGCAGAAACGAACTTTGGCTAGTTCGTATAAACTGATGTTAAATGACGCATTTGAGGAAAAAAAAAATCTGCACTCTTCACATCCCTGCTGGCCAAACTAGTAGAGATGTTCACACAAATGAAAGTGCAGAGATTGCCAGCAATTGGTCGAGCATATCACATGGGTGGCTGTGTTGGCTATGTCCCATTTCCTTGTCTGATTAAGCTGACAAATTCTCTTCCCTTTCTTCTTTTCTTTTTTTGCAGCGTTTACAGTATAAACTAAAGCAACTTTGAAATAATCTACGTCCATCTGTCCAAGTTTCTGCTCCTTTACCTCAGCCATTGCAATTTTATGTTTGGTGAGGTAAAAATTGTCAGTTTTGTGTTTCCCGAGGTTATGAAAAAACGTAGAATCTGAATCTGCTCCCCCCACTGGTATGGAGTGTCACTAAACAAGCAGTCCAAAGCTGAAATGTGTATACACACCTTTGTATGAGGTCATTACCGTGTTCGGCTGTGGTTCAATTTCACCTGGGTTCGCCTTCTTATCAAGTGAACTCCCACCTTTAGTCACCATACCAGGACCAGAGCTCAAACTGGATGTGGCCCTGAGGAGACCCTTCTCCCTCATAACTGAACAGACATGCGACTCACAACTTCTAGCTCCATATTGTACTGGGCTGCATAGATGGCCACGCTGGGAGCCGTGGGGAAGACTCCGTAGATAAAGGCAAAGTTGGAGAGGCTGCTGTGGTTGAGGGAGCTGGTGTTGTCTGTATCCAGCAGCTCCACCATGTCCCTGCAGATTAGCGGCATCACCAACCTAAGACAGACAGAGCAAGACTGTCTCACACTGTCTCCTATAAGCACCTGTCTCCTATGTTCACCTGCAACAATTAGTGATTGACAGCGACTTTCGCTCCATACATTCATACTATTTCAGACTGGGTTTGTGAATTATGCAGTGCAGCGTCCAGCAATATTCCCATCCCTTGTAGGACAGAAATGGCCAAGCACTGAAATAGTAACTACATATGAGAAAGATTGCCATGGCGAAAAGCAGGTCCTTAGATCCGAGTGTCTACCATGAACTGCATGTGCATTTGCATTTTTTTTTCATTTGTATGTTGCCAAGTGGTGTCATGCTGGGTAAATGTCACGCCCTGCATTAAAAGTAAAAAAAAAAAAAAAACAGAACATGGTGTTCCATCAATATGTATATCACTGCATGTTTGCACTGACAAAGGTTTATCTTCAAATGCATAAGCCTAATAGCAAATAAACATTTTTCAAGGAAGTTCCTGCCCTCAACTCTCTCTCTTACTCTATGGACAAAACAACCTTTGAGAGAACAGTGACATAATTTCACCTCAAACGATCAGTACCCTCTGTTCGCTTAGTCACTGTACGTGTGCAGATACTCTACCGACAATGATAAGGGTCAAATGTAAGATGTTAAGAACACACCCACATTATGAAGCCACTACAATGTTGCATTTAAATAAGTCTTTATCTATCAACTTTCAGAACTAAGAGCCAAAATATTATTGGACTTTAGGTTGGACAACAGAATCAAAACAACTTGAATTTCTAAGTGCAGTGTTTGAGCAATAACAGCGTAAAGATTCCAACATGAAGACTGTGACTGTCCTTGTACAACATTTATGCAAGAACATTCACAAATAGATAAGCTTGTGAACCATTTGCTAAGGTCATACTAAGGATAAGACGAACTCAGTGCCTTATGTAACCTGGTATTCTGCTTTTCACAAAGTTGTTTCAACATGTCATGTAGCCTTATATAGATGCAGCATTTTAAGCAGTCACAGAAAAAACATGCTTGTTCCCCATATGTGAATTCCATCCCTGTGGAACATATAATTAGAAGCAGATTTTTACATGTTTCATAAACAGACACCACTCCACACAAATGATTATGTTTTTTTATACGTAGTTATATGTAGAATTGTCAAGAAGCAATTATTATATTGTGTCACTCAGCCTTAAGTGTGGAAAATATTAAATGCTAAAAGGAGCGAAAAGGGGGCTGTTAGTGGTTTGCACTTCCTGGTGTGAGTCACATGCCCTGACTGCTACATACATGGCTGCCTGTTTACAGCAGTGCTGGGGGCAGGACACCATACTCACAGCTTGGCAGTGATGAGCAGGATCAGAGCAATGACAGTGGACCGGGTCAGCTTCCCCAGTTGGCCCACCATGGACAGGCCCAAGTAGAACAGTGCCGCCCCTCCAAAGGAATTGGCGAGACCATCCACAAACTCCTCCATGAAGGTGGGTACCCTCTGGCCCAGGAGGAAGTGAGAGACAATGCCAACGATCACCATGAACACTATGGGGTTCTTCAAAACCTGCAGAACCACCAGGCCCACGATCTGCATCTTGTTTCGCCGCTGGTCCGAACTCTCACGCCACTTCTGGATCTCACAGAAGGCAAACCCGATGGGGTTCAGGATCATGAGGGACACTGGTGCCACCAGGTAGATGTACTGCAGGTACTCTGGGTAGGTGTTCTTGTATAGAGCCTCCACTGTAAGGAGAGGACAAGTCGCAAATTTAACTGGACAAAACCAGACTGAATACTGTGTAATCTGTGTCTCACATATTTACTAACAGGTTCTCAGAGCATGTACCACAATTTCTTGTAGTCTAAAAATGACAGTTCAAATGAAAAGTATGAGAGAGAAGGAGAGAGGCATGAGTGTGTGGAGTATACGGGATGTTAATATATGTTTCCCCTAGAATTTTTCTCGGGTCTGGGTGGCATGTACTGAAAAACCGCTGAACAGACGTGGCAAACAGGATGGCCTATTGGTGTGGCTGGCTTCAGTCGTATGGCACAGTGGGGGGTATGCAAAATATGTGCTTTCAAGGGTAGTGTAGAGGTAAAAGAGGTAAAAGTCTGGGTAGCGTAGAGGTAAATCGCCTACCACCGCAGCGGTACTTCCGGCTTGTTCAGACGTTCCTACGAACACAGTTGGCAGTGTTCACGTGTGGGAAGCCGGTGAGGGTATGAGTCCTGATCGTTGCATTAGCAACTCCTACTGGTTGGTCGGGGCGCCTGTTCAGCAGGGAGGGGATCTGGGGGAGATAGCGTGAACCTCCACACACGTTACGCTCTCCCAGTGAAACTCCTCGCTGTCAGGTGAAAAGAAGCGGCTGGTGACTCCACATGTATCGGAGGAGGCATGTGGTAGTCTACACCCTCCCCAGACCAACAGAAGGATAGCGCATCGACCAAGACTGTTATACACACGGAAACTTTGTATAACGACTAAATTGGGGAGAAAATGGGAGGAAAAAAGAATATGTGCTTTCAAATTTCTGTTCGCTTTGTATATTCAACACTTGATGATTTAATGAGCTGTGTAATCTATGTCACATTATAATTAAGACTCCAAAATTGCATACAGACTTTAACAATTTTACAAACTTGAGTGACAAAGAAGATTTTTAAAACATTAAATTAAAATATATTAGATCAAATTAAATTACATTAGATTAAATTAAATTTTACTACGGCTTGGCTGAAAACTCAATTCTGATTGGCTGGAAGATGTGCATTATGTAGGGATAGTGACCGAGGGCCTGGGAATTATGCACATATAACAGGGTGGTGCCATTGTATTTTTACAACCAACGCAAGCAAATTTGAGTGAAAAGGAGGATACTATATGATAGTATCGCGGTATAGGCGATTCTGCGTTACGCAATATATTGCAAGACAATCATCTACAATACCAGGGTTTTACCTGCATAGAGATTTCTCCACTAAATTCTGACCGGTGTTGGCTTGAAAAAACATCAGAAATACTAGCGCTGAGCACTGTCGATCTCTATCATTTGTAACTGCAACGGCGGCATTACTCTGAGGTGGCACAGTATCGCAATCAACACAATGCACCAGTAAAAGTGTTACAGTCAGCAAAGCTGCATCAGTTGTAAGTGCACGGTGCGAGTTCACTACATTTGCACAGGCAAAAATTGTTTTCTTTAGCACCCAAGCACATCCAACATTTTCAAAAAAGTTTCATAAAATAATCCTATCGGTTTAATGTTTTCAGCCAGTGGTAGGACTAGCCCATGTAATGCTACATCTTCAGCATTTTGCATGAATGCACTAGCATGCTGCTAAAAATAACAATTTGTGCCATAATGTGCCAACTCACTGTAATAACACAATAAATGTACAGGTATGTCGTTCATAATTTTATTATGACACTTGTAACAGCATGGAAACAGCGGGGTGAAACTGTGGGATCAGTGGGAGAAATAAGATACAAATAATGTTTTATTTGTATAGTATAATGGGTAAGGAACTGGTCTTGTAACCTAAAGGTCACAGCAAGGTACAAAACCTGCATTGCTTCAGCATATATTCAGCTGTATAAATGTAAATGCTATGTAAAAAGTTGCATAAGTTGCTCTGGATAAGAGCGTCTGCTAAATGCCTGTAATGCAATGTAATGTTTTGGAATTCATGGTTTTGTGATCAAAACAATGTTTTGGTACACAGGCTAATACTATTAACAAATGCTAGGCATGATTTTTTTTATTTATTTAATTTTTTTAAGTTTATTTATGTTAACCAAGACAGCTAGAGCAAGACATCTCGTTTTAAACTTTTCATTCAAATTAAGTGTGTTCTCTTTGAATTTCACAATGCTATGAAGGCCTGTGTAAATATTATGATCAATAAACAACACAAATGTCTGACACCGAAAGACAATTGGCTCAAAGAAACAGTAGCAATTCTTTTTGTGGCTAAAGTGTGGGTCACCACCCATTGTAATCTTAAAAAAATACGTTGGGATATCTGCCTTCATAGATCGCGTTGTATTTTTTCCTGCATTTTGGCTCTTTTTCTGCATAAAAGCGCAGAATCATTTTTGGGATTCCGCGTTATTGGGATCACTATGAACTTTGTGCATGAACAAGTGCAATGGACAAGTAAAAAATAAATGTGATAAAAAAATCTATAATGTAGCAGCAAATAAATTGAAGTCGCAGCCAGTCTTTGTTTGCGACGCACAGTCTGTTTCCCAGTTGTCTGCTTGTTACTAAGGCAGAGGTTAGAGATGTCTCGTTGACAAACATCTCACTAGCTCTGCATCGACCACAGAAAAGGCTAACGTATTTGTATTTCATTATATTAATACGGCCTCATTTCAAATATTACCTTTAGACTTGCCACACAATCAGAATTCCTTAATCACAACAATTGGGGGCAACATCCCAACATTGCTTCACCTAATATTCCATATTTCTGCTTTGCTTCCTGCGACTTGGGCTACAACTGTAAATTGGATCGCTCTAAATGTCGATAGGGACTACCTTTTCTCATATTAAAGGCAAACTATGCAGGATTTCTTTCCTTGCTTTGCTCCTGTGTTTACAATCAAAAACATCTCCGCCTCCATTCTCAACCCCGCCTACACCGCCAAGATGACGAAGCTAACATACTACGACTAGATATTTTGCTCTGGCTAGCAATGTCGGTGGCTTTATAACATTGTACTGCAGACTGCTGGAATCACATCTCAAAAATTTCAAAAATACAGAAATAACTTCACTGTATGAATACTGTACCGCAGAAAAATATATCCCAACACTATGCTGTATCAATGTTTTTCCCCACCTCTATTGTCTAGTGTGTAATCAGAATCAAACTCTGCAGCCTTACACATGACACTGAACCACTCTGGTTTACACACCAGGCAAAGAGAATGGGGAGTTTCCTTATATGATCATATGGTAATTTATGGTAATATGACAATCCACATTGCATCCACTGAAGTTATCCCCAATTCTGGAATACTGGCACAATTACTTTGAAAAAAACAGACCAAGGGTAGACATTTGAAGGGATGGGATTAACAAGTTAAACCATCATTTCTTGTGTAAAAAATGTATTTATATTGCCACAGAAAACATTGGCCTCAAGTTCAGAGAACAAGGCCTGAGGTTTCAAGTTCCTTGTGCAACCAGCTGTTGTAGTTCGCTCTATAGCCACTAGAGGGGGGGGGGATACTTCAAATATGGAAGGGGGGGGGGGGTAAATGGTAAATGGATTGCATTTATATTGTGCTTTCATCCAAAGCGCTTTACAATTGATGCCTCTCATTCACCAGAGCAGTTAGGGGTTAGGTGTCTTGCTCAGGGACACTTCGACACGCCCAGGGTGGGGATCGAACCGGAAACCCTCCGACTGCCAGACAACCACTCTTACCTCCTGAGCTATGTCGCCCCGGGGTGGGTTTGGTGCTAGATTTTGCTACAAGTGGTGACATGCTCAAATTAGCTACTGATTCTAGTAATAATTTGCCTTAATTTTCATTATGGGAAAATCGTCTTCGGGCACACCATCTAATTCAAACTTATTACAACATTGATAGCTAACGTTCACTATTTGGCTATGGAAGGCAGTATTCATGCAACACTAGCTAGCAAGCTGATTATTGAAATAGTTGATGCAGTCATATTATTTTGGATTATAGGTAACATTATGTACAAACATATCGATACAATGATCATGAACATTAGGTTGTAGTATTGACAGTGCAAACAAGAGACAAATACAGTGAAATTGTGGTTTCACAAGAAAATATAAAATATCAGAAATTTATTTTCACTTCAAGAAGCCTAAGAGAAGAATCAACAAAGATAAAGAAGTCTGAGATCCACTCCACTCTAATGTGTGGTCAGCGTTCTGGCACAAAATGGCTGCCCTGCATCACCCATGTGGGTGCTTCACTTTGGTGGTGGGTGAGGTTAGTTCCCACACATCACTGTAAAGCACTTTAAGCGTTCAGAAAAGTGCTATATAAATGCATTGATTCATTAATTCATTCTATCAATACCCACATGCCATATGATTGCACTCTCGCTTCAGAGTAACAGAAAGAGACTCTCATCGAAACACGTTTCCTAGGCAACAACACAGAAATTAACTAACATACAGTGCCTTCGAAAAGTATTCAGACCCCTTCACCTTTTCCACATTTTGTTATGTTACAGCCTTATTATAAAATTGATTAAATTCATTTTTATTCTCATCAATCTACACACAATACCCCATGGTGACAAAGCGAAAACAGGTTTTTAGAAATTTTTGCAAATGTATTAAAAATCAAAACCTGAAATATCACATTTACGTAAGTATTCAGACCCTTTGCTCAGTACTTTGTTGAGGCACCTTAGGCAGCGATTACAGCCCTGAGTCTTCTTGGGTATGACACTACAAGCTTGGCACACCTGTATTTGGGGTATTTCTCCCATTCTTCTCTGCAGATCCTCTGAAGCTTTGTCAGGTTGGATGGGGAGCATTGCTGCACAGCTCTTTTCAGGTCTCTCTAGAGATGTTCAATCGTGTTCAAGTCAGGGCTCTGGCCACTCAAGGACATCCACAGTTGTCCTGAAGCCACTCCTACATTGTCTTGGCTGTGTGCTTAGGGTCATAGTCCTGTTTGAAGGTGAACCTTCGCTCCAGTCTGAGGTCCTAAATGCTCTGGCACAGGTTTTCATCAAGGATCTCTCTGTACTTTGCTCCGTTCATCTTTCTCTTCATCCTGACTAGTCTCCCAGTTCCTGCCACTACAAAACATCCCCACAGCATGATACTGCCACCATCATGCTTCACCACTGCGATGGTATTGGCCAGGTGATGAGTAGGGCTGTGTATTGGCAACAATCTGGCGATACGATACGTATCATGATACAGGGGTTACGATTCAATATACTGCGATATATTGCGATACTGTAAGCAAGGCGATATATTGCGATTTTTTAAATCTAATTTTAGGAAAACTGTCATAGTATAAAGAACACACCACCATATGCATAAAATCTGAGTAAAAAAAGTCTACTTGTTTACAGTGAAATGGCTTAAGATAGATTACAACACTGCTATCTAGCGGATATACATCCAAATGTTGCATCCGGTCTTAATGGGTTAAAAATCGATACAGTGTTTTTGAGAATCAATACAGTATCACAAAACATAATATCGCGATGCTCAAGTGTATCGATATTTTCTTACAACCCTAGCTATGAGCGGTGCCTGGTTTCCTCCAGGCGAGATGCTTGGCATTGTGGCTAAAGAGTTCAATCTTGATTTCAACAGACCATAGAATCTTGTCTCATGGTCTGAGAGTCCTTTTGGAAAACTACAAGTAGGCTGTCATGTGCCTTTTCCTGAGGAGTGGCTTCCATCTGGCCACTCTACCATAAAGGCCTGATTGGTGGAGTGCTGCAGAGATGGTTGTCCTTCTGGAAAGTTCTCCCATCTCCACAAGGGAACTCCGGAGCTCTGTCAGAGTGGCTATCGGGTTCTTGGTCACCTCCCTGACCAAGACCCTTCTCCCCCGATTGCTCAGTTTGGCCGGGCGGCCAGCTCTAGGAAGAGTCCTGGTGGTTCCAAACTTCTTCCATTTAAGAATGATGGAGGCCGCTGTGTTCTTCGGGACCTTCAATGCTGTAGATATTTTTTTGTACCCTTCCCCATATCTGCACCTCGACACAATCCTGTCTCGGAGGTCTACGTACAATCCCTTCGATTTCATGACTTGGTTTTTGCTCTGACATGCACTGTCAACTGTGAGACCTTATATAGACAGATGTGTGTCTTTCCAAATCATGTCCAATCAATTGAATTTACCACAGGTTGACTCCAATCAAGTTGTAGAAACATCTCAAGTATGATCAATGGAAACAGGATGCCCCTGAGCTCAATTTTGAGTGTTATAGCAGAGGGTCTGAATACTTTTGTAAATGTGATATTTCAAAAATTTGTAAAAACCTGTTTTCGTGGTTACAGGGTATTGTGTGTGGATTGATGAGAATAAAAATGAATTTAATCCATTTTAGAATTAAACTGTAATGTAACAAAACATGGAAAAAGTGAAGGGGTCTGAATACTTTCTGAAAGCATTGTATAAGAATAGTGTCACTCAGGGGCTCCCAAGCACAAATTTCTTGACCTGGTAATGGTTCTTCTTGGCTTGGAGGCCTGACAAGCCTGTACAGTTGTAGGGGAAACACCATATTCTTCAAAATAATGTTAATTACAAACAAATGAAACCCCACAAGATGCACATTTTCTTGTATAGTAATTCATCTAATTTTTACTGTAATGCATCCTTTCCTACAGAAGCCCTGACAGGCAAAGTAAAAAATAAAAGAAATTTAAAAACTGTCAACATCAGCCAAAACCATATGTACGAGATAAACTTTGTTTTTGGTCTACTTTGCTTCAATTTTTTAAGCTAAATTGTGTCACCTTCACAGGCAGCAAACCTGCCCCTGATTTCTCAATAATCTTGAAGTGCTCTAAACAGGCAACCCTCAGCCTATTAAATAGCTGCAACATGTTGAGGCTTTTCCTTTCTGGAAAATACATAAGTCAGTGCTGCCAGTAAAGGTGACACACATAGCCACAGGAATGCAGCAGAACTGGACCACAAGGTGAGACACACCAATGAGATTTGAATAAGATGTCCAACCGTGTGCACCAACACAGGACTTTTACTACACATATGGACAAAAGTTTTGAAAGTTAAAATTTAACAATCCATTCATTTGAACATAAAGGCTCTCCAATTTGCCTCCTTTTGCGTGGTCACCAAAGCTTCCATTTAATTTTTGAATTGAGAGAGAGGAAGGACCTGTGAAATTAACTGTGGTCTATCCTTTCAAATACCCGAATCTTCCCTATTATTTCTGAAGTTTAATCAAATTAGCGCTGCCTCATTGCGCAAATTCAAATATGTATGTCGATAAATATATGAATATGAAAAGGAGGTACACCATTAATGATGCCATTAAAAATGTAATAAAATCTAATCCAGCCAAACCGAGTTATATTGATTGATTGATTGATTGATTGATTGAAATTCTTTATTGATCATTAAAATACAAGTGCCCCCTCAAGCCAGAGATGCCCCAGATACAGAAATCATCAAAAGGATAAAAACACAATAAAGCCCAAAAGCTTATTTCCATTGTGGTCCTTTTAAGTAGCCATGCGTCACTTACTTTTCCAATCTTGAGAAATTATTAGGGTTGGCTATCAAAAAACAGTGCCATCAGGCACCAAGCAAAATATATTGGTCCTACCGAGTATTGAGAAATGTTGTACAAAACGTTCCCAAATTTCACTACTTCATGGTACTTGTTGACATGAACGCTATTTTCTCAGCCAGCCAAATACTACCAGCATTGTTGTATCCAGGCAACGTGACTGAAAAATCAAGAGGAAGCTCTATAGGTAAGTGTTGTGATGCCATGCCTTGAAGTTGCAGGCTGATGAGATCATGCAATCTAAAGGCTGGCTACATTTTGTTAAAATGGACACTGATAGAGTCAAAGGCAGCCATTGTGCAGCTACAGCAGCCACACGCTGAATACGAGACCCGACCAAGCAGCCAAAACCTGGCTTTATTTTTCTTCTGCTTATTTTGTCACTTTACAATGACATTACAGACAGGTGACAAATTAAAGGAAAAACCAACATAAAGTGTTTTAGAGTAAGCTGTTGGGCCACCACAAGCCACCAGAACTGCTTCAATGCACCTTGGCATAGATTCTACAAGTCTCTGGAACAAGTTTCTTGGCATAGATTCTACAAGTCTACTGGAGGGATGGAATACCATTCTTCCAAAAGATATTCCCTCATTTGGTGTTTTGATGATGATGGTGGAGAGCGCTGTCTAACACGTCGCTCAACAATCAACGTGGCTAGGTAACAATAGGTACGGTGGCTCTGAAGTGCAAAACGCAAAAACAAAAACTTTCGGCCCAGAGGTGCAGATGCAACATACAAAAACAAAAAGGAGTGGTCCTGAGGTGCAGAGGCAACATACAAAAACAAAAACATGCAGCCCTAAAGTGCAAAACACAAATACAAAAAAAAAAAATGCAAAAACAAAACTTTCAGCACAGAGGTGCAGATGCAACATGCAAAAGTGCACTTCGGGGCTACTAGTTTTTGTTTTCTGGGCTGCTTGTTGTTGTATGTTTCTGTTTTGCACTTCGGGGCTACTAGTTTTTGTTTTTGTATGTTGCATCTGCACCTCAGGGCTGCTAGTTTTTGTATGTTTGTGTTTTGCACCTCAAGGCTGCTCCTTTTTGCTTTTGCATTTTCTTTTTGTATTTGTGTTTTGCATTTCAGGGCTGCACGTTTTTGTTTTTGTATGTTGCATCTGCACCTCAGGGCCAATAGTTTTTGTTTTTGCGTTTTCTTTTTGTTTTTGTGTTTTGCACTTCAGAGCCACCGTACATAGGTGTTCAAATGGGTTGACATCTGGTGACTGAGTAATCGAACGTGCGCTTTCGACAATTCCCAACCCTATTTACTGATGTCTTTCCCATAGATCTAAATACAGATCACTTCAGTAACTGTTGCTATTGAAACACTAGCCAGTTGAGCAGTCTTTGTGAGTGAAGCTACTGCCATCCGTGCCCCAATAATGAACCCTCTTTCAAAGTCCCTTAGGCCTTTTCCTCTTGCCATCTTGATCCAAAATCAAGGTCACCTGGGCCTATTCAGCATTTTTATACATGCCACAGAGCATGATAGGATGGTAATTGCTTAATTGTATCATGCAGAACACCTGTATGGAAGCATCTGCATTTGTTATGTTTCTAAACTAATTTATCCTGGTTTTTCCTCTAATTTGTCACCCGTCTGTATATTTACAAAATAACTGTCATTTTGAATTGATATGTTGTTTACTGAATAAAAATGTTTACGAATAGTAAATACATCAGCTATAACAGTTTATAGAAACATAGTTGACGGATAAACCTATAAGGTACTTATACATATAAAGTATCAAAAAAGGTATAGTGAAGGTATCCTATCAAATTAAAGGCATCAGTTTTGGTACTGGTATAGAAAAATTACAGATGTCAAACCCTAGCAATTACATATGCTCATATTACTGCCCTAGTTCAATACATTCCTCACTGTTAATAATACAATTGAACACTTATTTGTCATTGGTTGCTTGAAGTACCTCACTCCTGGCGAAACCCTATAAGTGAATAACAATCCGTGGCTTTTTATTGGATGCTGGTCATTCACCCTGACTCCTGAAATTGATCCCTGGCAGAAAATGTAACATTGTTTTATATCTATGAGCTGGTTTAAAGATGTTCATTGGAGCAATTATCATCGTAATATCATTGCTGATGTATGTTGACAATTGTTTATTACATTCTGACAGATTAAATGACTTACGGAGGTGCAGTGTGTACATTCTATCTGACAACCACTGTGCACTTAGCCTAAAATTTAGGCCCTAAATGATAAAGACAATAATAAGACAGTGACTGTGCTTTAAAAGTGAAATGTATTGATGTTTAAAAAGGGGTACAAGGTTCCAAGGACTACACAGGAATTTTTTCAGAAAAGCTAGCAACGTTGAAGACAAGCTAGTCAACTCCCATTGCTCCAAACGCCAGTTACCCACTTTGTGTCCAGATCTCCCAAATGGCAACTCAAATGGAACCTCCACAGGAAAAAACACAAGTTCAAAATGCAGAAAATGGAAAATTACAAATATCTGTTTGGTTCCTGTTTTAAAAGTGCTTACTTTTGTCATTTTCATTTTAGAAAGCAGTTTCCTGTAAACCATACATTGTTCAAGCACTAACACTGAATTCTTCACCCATCCCTGTTCTGACCAACAAATAAAAATGAAGGGCTCCATTAATTGCACTGTAACTGTCCTACATCCACAAACTGTGTGTAGCAAAACAAATAGCTTCACTTATAAGTAAACATAAAACTTCTGTTTCTAAAGATTATGGTAAAGTGAGACCTGACTCCTCTTCTCAGACTTTAGGTTATGTCCGTATAGTGAGGGTGTAGTAGGCTAGTTCAAGAATACAAGTGATCTTTTCTTCAAAGATATTTAATAGATATTTCTTCACAGAAAGGCTTACTGGATTACTAATCTTCAAACACTGACACTATAAATTAATCTTGGCCCATTAACCTACATTATAAATATATGTAAGTATCTCCATGACAATGGTCAGGTATGTGGAATTGGTGTTAAATTAAGCTAATATTTTACATTCAAATAATCTTGACAGGTTTGGGATAAAAAATCTCCCTCTGAGTACAGGACTGTAGAACATTGCTATTTAGGTGCTGTGGGTACACCTTCTGGGAAACCCATTGGCACAGAAGACCTGAAACCTATCATAAGCACGAACATAAAGCAATGGAATAAGTTTCAGGAATAATAAAAAATGAAGCCTCTAACAGCATTCTCCTGTGTAGACAAATATTGACCACGAAAGAGACACAAAAAAAGTTTCCTCCACAAAACAAGGGACACGTGTGATACTCACCTATGGGGTAACCCAGTGCAAAGTCATTGCTTTGAGTGGCAAAGATGGAGAAGAGGCCCGCCTTGCCGAAGCGAGTCTCTGAGCCAGTGACCAGCAGCGTCAGAGAGCAGACTATGACAAACACTGTCACCTTGGCAATAAGGATGCTCCACAGGAAGGACCAGATTACGTTGCCGAAGTCCAGCAGCACCATGTTCTTGAATAGCAGGGCAGGCAATGCGAACTTGGACACAAAGTTCCCCAGACCCCTGGCCTGCGTGGATGTGATTATGTTTGCCCTCCCAGCGATGTAGCCACATAGAATGATACCAAAGCACTCCAGGAGCGCTGGGAAGAGCCTGTCAATGGACATACTGGGAGGGGAAGGTGAGGCATTGTGGGATACATTCAGACCCCATCTGGCAGCAGAAAAGTCTTCCATGATGGCTGTGGGTGATGAACCCTCACGGGTCAACTATGGGATCTGAAGATATGTGCTCTGTCACTGGCATCACAGCAGAACAACTACCTGCAGTACAAAAAAAGAGTAAGTGAACATTATTGCCTTAGACTGCCCTCTTTTAAGTCTGATTGTCAGTAAAATCTATCTGTTATATATGAAAGGTGAACTCATTTTGGATAAGGGAATTCCAAATAAATACTGGAAATGTATCAATTTCATAATAAAATCAATTATCTGTTCAACTGCAAGACACTAGCTGCACTATATGAATTTTTATAGTCAACTGTGTTACCACAGAGTCAGATATCTTACCAGAGGAAATTCAATGAGTGCTGTTCATAACGCATTGGCATTTAAATAGTTCTGGTTCATAATTTAATCAGCTGACAGGAGCCACATTTGCTGTGGCTGATGAAGTCTAGCAGAAACCAGCTTCTGCTCCAGCTGGAATTTGGTGATGGTTTAAATTCCTGTACCAAAGGCAACGTGGTTGCCATCTCAACCATCTTGCCAGCTTGACCATCTCCAAACCAGGTTTAAATCAGTTGGACCAGCTTAAAACCAGGATGGAACCAAGGTGGAATTTTCACCAGGGCACCCTGTACTCTTCTGATATCAGACTTCCAAGCTTAGTAGGACTTTGATGAGAGACCTCTTGGAAAAATTAAGTTTGCTGCTTGAAGTGGTGTTGATAGGCAGTGCTGCAGAAGGCATCATTAAACTTAGGTCCTGACACACAGTGATCATTAAAGATCCCTAGACTTTTGAAAGAGTAGGGGTGACAGGTCAGGGTCGTGTCCGAATCAGCGCTATTGCCAACCATTAGGTACAAGCTGTATAGCTTGTATACTCAATAGTAAATAAATGCGCCGATTCGGGCATGACCATAGTACCCTGGTCTAACAAAATCTCACGCTCACATTGAAATGTTCGCAACCTTGCATCGCATCGCATCGATTGACCTAAAGTTACCTTACATAATGGAAAATAAAATCAAAAATCATCATCAGCAAGTCATATACTCTACGCAATAACATGTTTAAACGTTTTTATTCGCTAGCTTACAAGCCTAATGAAGTGGGTTTTTTTTATTTTTTTAATTACTATTAAACTGAAGATACACCATGTACCAAGCAAAGAATTGTTAGCGTGGTGTAACAGTATTCATTTCTAACGCGAAAATTAAGTGTCCAGTAGTACAATGATCCAAAAGCTTCTTCACTGAAAAGGGTGCGTAGCTAGCTATGGAACGGTATACCCAACTACGGTAATAATATTAGCGTACGATTAGCAGATCTCATTGGTATATTCAGCTATAGTCTAGCAGCTATTACACCGTTAACTAGATACTTTACCTAGCCAACCAGCTAAAACAAATAGGCTACCAAGACTAACGTTAACGTTACATTCGAGATTGCCAGCTGCCCAGCCAACGTGAACTTCGCCGTTGGGGGTCTTGAAATAACGACATAACCATAACAAGCTAACCCAGCGCTGCCAAAAAAATCATTTCGATCATTTTCTCCATTGTAAATCTCGATAGCTAAATTATCCAATTCGACAGTTTAAACCGTTAAAACAGCCCGCTCACCTCTGTCAATCCACAGCGATGACAACAACGGAAATTATAGCTGGTGTGGTTCGCTACGATGAATGTTAGCCACCGAACAGACTGCAGTGAGTAATTTACAGCTCGGCCAATACAAGGCAGGGATGGGCGGGGAGAAATCGCAGATCTACAGAAATGCATTCTGCAGCTCCACTTTTGAGTGGAAGGAGAACAGTGTGTTAACAACAGAACTGTCGTGTTGACATACATGGGCTTTCAACATGGAGGTCCGACAGTGTTGTTGGCCGTTTTGCTACTCTTGTCCAAGATTGTCTTGTACGTTCATGGATTTTAACGCTGAAAGTCTCCAACGTTCATCAGTGATAGTAACTTAAGTGTTTTGGCATGCGAGCTACCCTTCAATCTGTTAACCCAAAGTTAGCTAAATGTAACGGTGTCGTTCGGAAGTCAATTTAACGTGATAAAGTCCTAACAAATTTTATTTAAAAATATCCAGAGAATAGGCCTATGGTTTCTCAGATCAATGCGCTATCGGTAGCTTTTCATTCAAATCAATATTTTTTCTAAAATTGTTTTTGTTCGGCCAAGTAACGTGTTGTAACTTGCAATGCTTAATCAGGATACTATTGCCTTTCAGGAAAATGTGTCATAGCCTGAGGTTGCTTAACTACCTGCCAGCTGTCAACCTAATTTTAGTCAAGTCCTACTTGGTTTAACGTCCTTCCTCACACCCCATTGCTTTATATCGGTGTAGGGTTTGTTCTTACCTTACGTTTTTGATAGGAGAGCCTAGATGAGAAGTTTGTGCTTTCGAATTACAAAAACGAAGAATATATTACCATTTTCAGCAATCACATTTGGAGGGCTTAATTTCAAATTATATTAATGTCAGTTTTAACATAAGATATTTCCCATAACGCGTACTCAAATCAAATAATTACATAGCCTACTTAGAAAACACACACAATCAATGGTTAAAGACGGTTTTATTCGGAAAACCCAATCTGGGAAAATAAAATGAAACAGAAAATATTTGTGATCTGGAAGGAGCACGTCCTCGTGAAACAAGTGTGACGTAATAAAAATAAAAAAGAAGTTAAGACCTCTGATGCAAACGAGTTGCCTGCGCACCAAGGGCCATTAATCTGTGAAAGTACCATGATTAAGCCCCATTCAATAGCAATGTGAAGAACATACGATTCACACTGGGGTGTGTGGGGATTGGGGGGTTGGTTGAGAATAAATCAACTCTGCCATCTACGTCAGATATTGCGCCGAATGACAAATAGAACCCCCGAGCATATTCTGAAAAACGAAACAAAATTGTTGGGATATTATCCAAATTATCTTTGGTTTAATGACAGGGATTCTTTCTTTGGTCCACTATGACTTACAACATCCCAGTCCTTCTGAATCGAATCATTCTTCACATAAATAATTCTAATTGTTTAAATAATAAAGCAAGAACTGATATATTTTCTGCTCAGCACTTACAAACATAAAATACACCTCCCATCAATGAAATTGAATCAACAATGACGGATCATGCATACCAGACATTCTCCTTTTCATAATCCAATCCAAAAAAAAAAAAAAGAAGAAAACATTTATTAGTCACACCATTCATTCTCTAGATCACATGAATGTGCGGGATAGGGGTTCCTGCAGTTATTATGAAAACAGCTCATGCAATAGGATGTATAAAAAGACGATGTGCACAAATATGTAACAAAGACTAACGGTAATACTGTTCTCACAACTAAGAAAGTCTAATTAATTCAGACAAGTAATGTGGAATTCCAAAAAAAAAACAAGCAAAAAAAAAATAAAAATTGGATGACACCGTGACTTTTTTTTTCTTTGGTCCAGTGTGGCAGTCCATCACTTGTGTTTGTCCTTATTGGAAACGATATTGAACTGACTTTCTTACAGTCCCATGTTGACAAACTACACAACACTTAATTTGAATCCATTTTGCCATGGACTCTCTCCACCAGGGAGAGTGTTCTGTATCAAAAATAAAGGTAATACATAGAAAGTTTGTGGATTATAAACTTCACTGGCTATACTTACATAGTGGCACAGTCTGGGATTATAATGGAAGTGGGGCAAACCAAAAGGAGACCTTATGCATCTACTGCAGGAATATGCTTTGGCAATGACAGACTGCATTATCTGTCACATGTAAAAAATAATAATAATAATAAAAAAAAAATACATATATATTATTGCCCTTGGAGGTCCCTATGATTAATCTTGCATAGAAACAGAAAATAGTAAATTTAGCATCAATTCAAATTTATAGAAAATAACCCATTTGAAAAGAAGAAACAAAAGAATAAACACCCCGCCACATTGCCCCACACTCAGGTCTCAACGTAAACAGATATATTTGGAAGGGTGTTACTTCAAAGCTTACATTTTAAGAGGGTGGGCTGTAAACTTCAATGATCTTTTACTATCTAGGCCAATATATGACCAAATGCTGCACATTTCCTTAAAAGAACAAAGGTAAAAGAGAAGAGCAGACAGTTCTCTGATAGATAACCAAGAGGGGAGGTTTGGGATGGTGGTCCAAAAAACGGCAGCTCCTGTGAGTCAACTGTGTCCCTTCACCTGGGGATGGGGGGCAGTGGAGGTGCACCCCTTTCCTTTTTTCCAGAGCCTGCAAACACACAAAAGCTAGTAAGTAGGGCAGAAGTGCAGCAAATGGAAAGACGTTGCTGACCAAAGCTTGGCTGTGAGGTGGGAGTATTCTGACAGTGTGTCTCACCTCTGCTCTCATTCTTGCCCATCTTGCTGGGGTAGGTCTTCTGGAAAGGCACGTAGGGCTCTGGTGGGGGCAGGTCTGATACTGGATGGAAGGAGAACCTGCCTTCCCAATCATCTGTTCAACATAAATTCACACGTTATCCTTCACCGTCAGCCTTCAGTGCGACAATGTTGCTCTTCTTGATCCGCGTTGCACAGATTGCTTGACCTTCTGGCTGATACAAAATGATAAGTGAGTAAGTTGAGCCATCAGGATAATCAAACAGTTAAATCATTCATGTAGCACTAACCAACACACAAGTGTCCAAACTTAAAATAATTTGCACTGTTGTAGATAGCAACTTTGTCTATCAGGTACCATGGTATGTAAAAGTTTGAGCAGTCCTGGTCAAGCTGCATGTTTTGCTGAAGTGAAAAGTTAAGCTCTGCAGGAAACAAATATGAAAATAAACATGACATATTTATGCCAATTTGAATGCACAATTACTTTTTATTTAATTAATTTGACAAATAAAATGGTAAATGTGGCACATTGGGTACCTTGTTAGTCAGCAATTAGTGACAGAATTCAGTTTCAAAAAATAAAATTCTGAAGTTTTCTTACATGCACTGCATGTTTGAGATTTATCTACATATTTTCATTAATGTTGAAGACTAGGGAAGTGAAGGCTATTCCAACTTTAAGTAGTTCATGTAGTAGTTCACAACCCCAAAGCATAATAGATCCAGCTCCATGCTTAAAGGCTGGCAAGGTGTTCTTCTATTCAAATGTTTCCCCTGGTTTTCTCCAATGGTATCTTTGGTGGTTGTGGCCTAAGAGTTCAGTTTATGTTCAATCAGTCAATAGTGCTTAATTCCAAAAGAACTCAGGCCCCCTGTTGTGCTGCATACTTCAGATGCTGACTTTTGTGATGAGATGGCAGGAAAGGTTTGACAAGTCTTCCATGCAGATAGTTTTTGTGAAAACAACGCAGCACTTTTGACCAGAGCACCACTACTTCAGTGTTGGCTAAACCTTTCTGCGGTTTGCAGTGATATGCAGGTTTTGCTTTGCATTGCCGACCAGTCTACAAGCAAGTCTATCAGTTTTTCCCACTCTTCCAGCTTTGACTGGACTTAAACATTTCCCCTTAATTTCCATTTTTTTAATGTTTCTGACAGTGGAAATTCCAAGCTGGAAGTGTTTAAATATCATCCTACAGCCCTCCCCTACTTTGTAAGAGATTATCTTTAATTTTAAGGTTCAAGTCAGCAGCGTACAGGAGCCCATGATTGTTGAATAAGCACAACACACTGAGAGGGATACAACAAAGCATGCAGTTTGACCAGGGGTGCCCAAAGTTTTGTATACCACTGTATGCTTTCCTATAAGGAGGACTGAACATACATTTTCAAAAACTTCCACCAGAGGGTGTGCAAGCTGTGATGTGGAAATAACTTTGTCAAAGCTCAAATAACAAAATATTCACTGCAGGACATTTAGATCCACACAGATCCTCAACATGATTATGTTGAAATGCATGGAACCCTACAGAGTAGCAAGTCATGCCAGGGAGATTCTGCATTCATACTGGTTATTCTCACTAGGATAGGTTTTAAAGGTGAACACTAGTACACTAGCAGCCGTGTATTAAGAGTTGCTCTTTGAAACCCTTTGAAAACATGTTATGCAAACCCAATTATGTTGAGTCTGCTGGTACTCCAAGGAATCTGCAAACACAATGGAGCTATATTCTCCTAAATCAAATGTGGCTTTTTTCAGCTTTATTTGGATAGAACAGTGCAGAGGGAAGTATTAGGAAGAGAGGGAGAGACGTGCAACAAAGGTCAGCGGTCAGATTCGAACCGCCAATGTCGCAGCTCGCATTGAGCATGTGGATAGCGCTCTACGGACTGCGCCACTAGAGGCCCCTTGCCAGTAATTTTTGCCCAAGTGCATTTAGAGACAGAAGCCAGAATTCAAGGGAACAAGTTTGGCATGTAGGTACAGTTCCCAGTTCTGGACCCACTCAGTGGAAATTCTGCCCAGCCTTTTATTTGTTTTTTTATTTTCTAAGAAAACGGACATAGGCAGTGTGGGCCTGAGAAAGGTGATCTTGAAAAAAGTCTTCTGTGTAAATATAATAAGTGGGCACGAATGTATATGTGTGTGCTTGAAGTCAGACATTTTCATGTCCAAAGAACCTGCAGACCCCAGACAATTTTACCTCACAGTTCAAGTCCAGTTTGAATCCAAACAGAATGCCTCAAATCTCATTAAATAAAAATGTGCAGACAGTGAAGAACAGTCTGCATTCAAGACAGATAGCTCTGATTGTCGTGTATTGACAGAATCTTTTGAAGTTACAGTGTGATTAGCTTTGCATGATTGCATAAAAGCTTAGTAAATGGTAGAAAAACACACTGCATAACACACACACTTAATAATGGCATCCTGGTCATCTTGATATCTAGCACATAGCTTTTGTAGATGATTCAAGCTAAAACCCACCTTAATCTGCATGTAAAGGTAGGGACATCTCATCTTGAGAGGGCAATGCCACCCAGCAGGGCACTGGCACATTTTCACAAGACTCATTTCAGCTGCCCTCCAAAATTTTAGTAGTTAAACCAAAAAAAGGTTGACTCTAAGCTGTACATTGTACAGGTACCTTGTTTCATGTTATAACAAATTTTAAGCGGAAATAACGTAGAGGGAAGCATCCTGTAATGCTAGCTGCACTCTTGCCTGAGGGGTTATGGTGAGAGTTCTGGAATCCGTTTCCCATGGGAGGAGGCGGTGGAGGCGGGGCACCTCCTGCACCAGGGCGGTCGGGGGGAGGCGGTGGTCTGGCTCCGCCTCTGGGCGGCTCTGCTCCCGGTCGATTTGGTGGGGGAGGGACTGGCGATGACCTCACACTCCCTCCTGACCTACCCCCTGGTGGAGGGGGTGGGAGGGGTCCTGACACAGTGCAGAATCAGAGATTCTTCAATGAAGACCAAGAGCTAAAACAAAGACCTGCAGCATGAAACTGCGGCGTGTGAAACCCCTCCAATCATGCCTACATACTTCAAGCCTAGTTACCAAGCAGCTTTAAAATGGGGACCAAATGAAAAAACTTGTTTCATCTTAACCACGTCATTCCAGAAAATAAAATTTACAGAGATTTTTACTACAACGGGTAGGGAAGTAGGGAGACTCCTGCATGCTACAGTATTATTCTCAGCAAATAACCTTTCAGTTCAAGTTGGCTCCTTTTATCATGGTAGGCAAACTAAGCCCTGCTGTTTGCAAGTAAAAACACAAGGAAAGGAAATAAACTGAAATGGTGTCATGTGATCCCAACCCCACATTCCTGCAGATAGTAAAAATTGTGATCATACAAGTTTACTCTAAGGGTTGTATTTTAACTGTAAACGGATATTAAAACACACCAGCTGTTCCGTCAGGCAGTGTGAAAAAGTGAACAGAAGTTCAGCAGTAAGGCTAAAGCCCTCATTGGCCCATACAAGGGCAGGCTGACACTTCCTACCTGAGCGCCCAGGTGGGTTCCGACCAGGCGGGGGCGGTCTCTCGTTGGGAGGGGGCGGCAGGGGGCCAGACCGCCCCGGTGGAGGTGCGGGGGCATGAGAGTTGAGGGACAGATTCCTCTGGGGCAGTCTGGGTGTGTGTTCATCGCCTCCGGGAGTGGGGGGCAGGGGTGGGGGGCCGGGTCTGCCGGGGGGCAGAGGAGGCGCGGTGCCGGTCGAAGGGCGGGACGAGGAGGAGATGGCTGGCTTGCTGTTCAGAGACGGGGGTGGGGGGGGCCCGTCCCGAGGCATGGATGGCCTGTTCGCCGTGGGCACCGGAGGGGGGCGTTCATCGAAGGACCTGCCTGGAGCTGGGGGCAGGGGCGGGCGGCCGCTGCTGGGGACGGGGGGCGGCCCGGAGACCGACGACTGACGGCCAAACGGGCCCCCCGCTGGGCCAGGGGGCGGGGGCGGGCCTGACGGTCGTCCTGGGAGGCTGGGGGGCGAGGAGGCCGGGGTGGATCCCAGGGATCGCCCCCCTCCTGGAGCTTTGTTCTGGAAGCCTCCTTGGTTAGGACGTGGGGTATTGGGCACCGGGGGTGGTCCCCCTCCCACATCAGGTCTTGGGGGAGTCGAGCGGGACTTGGGCAGGTCAGGTGCACCGCCCCGTGGGACTGGGGGCCCTCCAGGAAGTCGAGGGGGGGCTGCCATGCCCCCAGCTAAGGATTTGGGACCCGAGGACCTTCCTCCAGGGGGCAGTAGGGGAGGTTTGGCACCCCCAGAGTCTGAGGTGTAAGAGACATAAGTTAAGAATATGAAGAACACTGCACCACACCAAAAAAAACAGCATTCCCATGGGGCATCTTCATTTAGAGTTCTTTAGCGTTTCCACACGGAGCTTACCAGGGCTGTCTCTGTTCCCGGCGGCTCGGAGCTTGGGCATCCCACCCTGGAAGAGCCCACCAAGCCCTCCAGGAGCTCCTCCACCAAACCCTCCCCCCCCTCCTCCTCCTCCTCCTCCTCCTCCGCCTCCGCCTCCGCCACCTTTGGGCTCTGTTAAAACAGTCAAAGCAGTCTTATTTCACAGGACAGATGAAACTCTAGTCAGTTTACACACAGGTGTACACTGCCCACACAAGAGAACAGATCCAATCAGAATGAGCCATCTAAAAGGGAGAGGTGAACACATAACCATATGGTTACATCATGTGACCAGTCTGCATCAGTCAAGCAGGAAGCAGCGGCCTGCACTCCTAGCCTGAAGAAAGCAGGCAGCCGGAACTGCTCAAGCCTCCTGTGCGACGGCTCCTGGATATTAAAATGAGTTTCTCTCTCCATCCCTGCGCTGTGCTCCACTGACCAAGGGTAGCGCATGGATGCCGAAAGGCCTGCTTAAGTCTCATTATGTGAGCAGTCTTCCTGCTGAGTCAGCGTTCGATTAAAACAACCACGTCTCTCCCATACCTTCCATGTGCCTCGCTCAACATATGCGGTCAAAAAATGTTCATTAAAATATCTATCAGTGCCAGGTCCCAAGCCACAATACAAATAAAACTATTTCATAAGTGAAAGAGCAGTGTTCTACCCTCTAAATGTAGAGTGTTATGACATTTTATGCAATGTGGTAACGGCTAAAATTAGAGCTCACTGAATCAATCATGTCTGTACCACCTTACTTACTCTCAAACACTGGGGCACTCCTGTCATTTGTGACCGCCTTCTTCAGTCTTGCGCCTTTTGATATGTCTGATAATAATGCATTTCTTCCTTGCTGTTCAGACCTGTTGAGGTTTGGCTTGTCCGTGTTCGCCTAAAATGAAATTACAACACAGTGATTAACAGGAGAACACAATTCTCACCAGGAGCTTAGACTCTCCATAAGGTGTCACTGTAGTTCACTGTCAAATAAAGATACTAAATTATAAAGCAATGGCACAGTTAAAGATGGTTGTACGCTTCACGTACCGTAACTACGATTAAGCCCTTCAGTCAATCTGTATGTTGAATAATGGAGCATGTGAACTCTCTAATGCCCTGATGACTGGGGATAATTTTCTCAGAAATGTTCTAATTTAACATTTATTTAGCCAGGTAATTCATCTGAAAACTCAATTCTCTTTTGCAGTGATGACCTGGATAATCCAAGTGGGCAGGGAATGCAAGGTAGCTGTGTAGCCACTAGGTAGTCAGACAAAAAGAGTAGGAGGCCAGATGTAGAGCTGGTTTTTGTGGGGATTTGGCCAGAACATCAGGGTTAACACCCATACTCTTTCAAAAAGTGCCTTTGGATCTTTACTGACCACAGTGAATTAGGATGTTTAATTCATCACTGCTCTGGAGCATTGGACATCTGTGTGCCAGATCAACATCTCCTCCAGGAACAACTTGGCCTTCTCAGGCGGTCTGCCATCTAAGGACTACCCAACCTCACACCTGCTTAGATTCAGCAGTTAGTCATGAGAAGGGTATAGCGTGGTATGGCAGGTGAGACAACCACAAACCTATTCAATTCTCAGGCACTTATTGGACAGTATTAATCATTGAGAGCAATAACTGTTTTTTATGTACAACACACTCTTTACTGGGCAAAGAAACAAGGCATAAAACGATATTCTAATATAACTGTTGTGCACAGTAAATAATCAATCGGGAAAGTACGGCTCACCACAGCAAATGTAGGCGGAGGAGGAGGCCCAGGTGGAGGTGGTGGTGGAGGCACTGGCATCTTGAAATCCTTTCACGTCTCACACCTGAAGAATCGAACCCAACCAATCACACACTGATCACCCCAAATGTACAGGATACACACAATCACACACTGATCACCTCAAATGTACAGGATACACACAATCACACACTGATCACCTCAAATGTACAGGATACACACAATCACACACACTGATCACCTCAAATGTACAGGATACACACAAACATGCACTGATCACCCCAAATGCATAGGATACACACAATCACACACTGATCACCCCAAATGTACAGGATACACACAATCACACACTGATCACCTCAAATGTACAGGATACACACAATCACACACTGATCACCTCAAATGTACAGGATACACACAATCACACACACTGATCACCTCAAATGTACAGGATACACACAAATATGCACTGATCACCCCAAATGCATAGGATACACACAATCACACACTGATCATCCCAAATATACAGGATGCACACAATCACACACTGATCACCCCAAATGTACAGGATACACGCAATCACACACTGATCACCCCAAATGTACAGGATACACGCAATCACACACTGATCACCCAAAATGTACAGGATGCACACAATCACACACTGATAACCCCAAAAGTACAAGATACACACACACACACACACACACTGATCACCCCAAATATACAGGATACACACAATCACACACTGATCACCCCAAATGTATAGGATACACACAATCACACACTGATCACCTCAAATGTACAGGATACACACAATCACACATTGATCACCTCAAATGTAGAAGATACACACAATCACACACTGATGACCCCAAATATATAGGATACACACACACACTGATCACCCCAAATGTACAGGATACACACAATCACACATTGATCACCCTAAATGCACAGGATACACGCAATCAAGCACTGATTACCCCAAATGTACAGGATACACACAATCACACACTGATCACCCCAAATGCACAAAACCCACACAATCACACACTGATCACCTCAAATGTAAAAAGACCACAATCACAACAAGCACTCCCAATAGACAAAATGTACAATATACAATATGTTTCCATTCTTTAGATGCAAGTTCATTTACGAAAGATTAATTTCTTCATATAGAAATAATGCTTCGTACAACTGAAAGTGACTCAAAAGCTGTGATAATTTCCGGCTGAGCAAGTCACCCAAGTGACGTGTTGTGAACCACACCCAATTGTTTTCAGTATAAATGTATAATGTATTATTGTATGTTACAACATGGCTGCAACATTGTACCTGAATAACTTAAACCATTGTATTTTATTCAAAGAATAATACGCTCCCAATCGTCCAGGAGGTATTTATTTCATTTACAGAAACTATTTAAATTACTTCCTTTCTGATGTTTGAAAGAAACACAATTTCAAACTTCTTTTTAACCCTATTAAACCTTAATAGTCTAATCTATTATAAAGAACTAGCATCAGACACTTGTCAAATATCCGTTTTTTTTATTAACATCCCCATCAAAGATAATCAATTGAGAGCTCAGTAACTTGATTTATCAAATGCCAGAACCTAGACTTAAAGTAAAATAACAGCCTACATCCTATTCACTCTCATTCTGATGTTTGACAAAATGGCCACTATACACTCCGTAAACTCTTCCTACCTTACCTCCCCCGGAAATAAAACAGTTTTTTATCTAGTCTTTTTAAAATGGCCTTTGAGAAGGAAACAACTTCCTGTATTTTCATGCCTCGCTATCCAATCGGATGGCTTTGTTTTACAAGTGTGTTCACAGTGCTCTGCAGCAGGCCGATGCAGTTCTGGATTTGCATGTCAAAAAAGAAACAAATGAGATGGGTCTGCTGGAGGCCCTCGACTTCCTGTGAAAGTGGTCAACAGGAAGATCTGCACACTGAAAGCAAAACCCACAGCCATCCTGTCTCTGCAGGAGTACACCTCTCCTTCTCATGTTGATTTCACAATTCACGCTAATTAATGAAGCTACAAAGTAAACATTTTAATAATGACACCAGTAAGAGTAATCAAATCAATCTTATCCTCTCTCCTCTCTCCAAGATGCATTTGTTTCCTTTCTGAAGCATTTTTTCCTGACGAAAGGAGTCTGCTTTCCTCCTTGGTCCCCCTTCCTTTCCAAATATCAAACAGCCAAGTTAACATCTGCATCGGGAAGAACGTGAGGGCTCTATTTGAAGGCATCCCATGCTGCTCATCCACACGGCCCAAGCCCTTACAGTTGCTGCTGGGCCAACAAATGCATGGCTCCCCACCAGAGAGCAGAAGACCCCACACCCTCCACCGGCTCCCAGACCTACAGCCCAGCTTCACATAACTAAATCCACAGAATACACACGAATGCAAACAGCTGAATCATCGATTAATTCCACAAAAAACAGGTTTCATTGCATTTTTGTGGCCCCTGTCTAATCCTTAATCAGACTTGCAGGGGGAAGTGTCAAAAGCAGGGACACACTCACCAAAACATTTTATTTAACTTTTGTGTTAACTTTCTGAAATGGAATCTGAGAAGTTACTTGTAAATAGATCGCAAAGCAACCTAACCTTTTTATTTTTAGGCCATTGGCTAACCGGAGGAACATGCTGTGACCAATCAACACATATTAATCATTAAACATCTCTGACCATCATGAAACCAATGTAATGCCTCACCCCATCAATCACTGTGCACAAATTCACCCTCTGCCAAACAGCTAACTGAGAGACAGGCAGCCCTTTGAGAAGGAGGTGTATTATATCCCAACCGCACTTTGGAATAGCTGGAAAAACATCCAGCGTGATATCGCCATAGCAATGCTTATCGCATTTTCCCCATCGTGTCCACCTACGGCCACCTCCCTCTTTCCAGTTTACAGCTTTATCTGTCCTGTAAATAGGTTCAGGTGCAATGTTGTCCTTCAGTAAAAGTACTCCCTCTCTTTAATGCTGGTCTATAATAGACGCCATATCTAATGAGCCTACGTGCAAATGTGAATGTAAAAAAAAAACATGTAGCCACTGCCCAGCAGTGACCTTTTCCTTCCCGGGGAGAAACACTGACTGCAGGAGCTACTCGTTCTGTCAGAGAGGGCTGCTGTCATTTCTACCGATGCTGCCATTGCATTCTGGTATAAATAGAGCCAGCTACTGTGAGATGAGTAGTCAATGACACATACACACATGCCACATTTGACCTTTTTTGCTCTGCTACGTACAATGGGGCTTCCTGACAGGCCGATTCCGCCAAAGCCCTGAAGCCAAGAGGTTCCCGCACACTGATCAACTGTGCTGTGGTCGGTCGGCAGTATCAGCTGAGAGTGGCTCACAATGAACCCTTTCACTTTGGGGGCTGGAGACAGCATGCGGACAGCACAGCAGTGGTGGGGCCTGATGACGAATCCCGTACCCAGGCACCTACAGGAGCCCCAGAGGATCATGGGAACTCACTGAGACTGCCCGCCGCAGTGCCGGGACAGAAGCTCTCCATCCTTCCAACGTGGGGAGCTGGAGTTACGTCAGTGGTGTAAATTTAGCAGATTAAGAGGCAGCATACGCTGGAGCTGTGAGCTTCCCGTCAGTAATGGTTTCCAAATGCGTCTCAGCAGCTGTAGGTTTTGGGGGGGGGGGGGGGGCAAACCAGGACTGGGCAGTGCTGGATTTAGGGGGGAAGGGTTTGAGAGGGCACAAGTGTAGCATGCCAATGTAAGTGCCCACACTGTGGGGCCTTTTAAGCATGCTGGCTCAGATGCTCTTAAAATGGCTCCGCTTTCATCTTCCTTGCTCGCAGACCCTGCAGGCAAGGATGCTCGTTATAACAGCAAGCACTTAAACTGGCCAACACAGCATTAGCAGAGCCAGGGCAGATGCTGAACATCACTGGAAACATAAAATGCAATAATTATTCTTTTGCAAAAAAAAGAAAATTAATATATAATAAGCAGTCACCACCACAGCTGCATAAACTGAAGTAGTATGCCTAAATGTTCCCCAGTCATAGGCTAAAGTATAAATATCCTCTCATTCATTTTCATTCAGGTATCTGAAGCTGCACAGCACATTAAATGCTTAAAAAAGAGAGCAGGCAGGCTCTCATTTAGCCAACTATACAGCAGGCATTATGGCTTGTTAGTGATCTGATGACACATGCAGTCACAGGAAACTGAAATCTGTGAATTCTTTGTAGAAGTTGTTTTAATACTTTTTTGCATTTACGAATGACCCAGAAATACTTTTTTTTTTTTTACGTAGAAAAGCCTGTGCTGGAATTGGCCTGCGTTCCCCCCAGGTTTTCAGAAGGCGGGGTTAACTGGGTAGAATGTCCGGTGAAATCCTTGCTAATTGTAATGTATAAATGATGCTCTTGCCACTTTTGTCCGGGCAATCCAAGTGGGAAATCCCTAAGCATTGTGCCTTCTCTGGATACATAAAAATCAATATTCTTTTTTCTTTTCCAAAAAATGGAGACGCCACAAGAAATGGGTTTCATTGCTGAAAGGTGCACGAGCACCGCAATATTGCAATAACTCCAACAGTTAATATTAGTAGTTCCCACTTGTGTATGGAGGACCCTCCCTCAACTCCTTCCCATCTGTTGCTGCTAGAAACACACTCCGTGAAACAGACGCGCGATAGATCGGTTAGTATGCCTACCGTTAGCAAGCAACAATGAAATAGCTTTCAAACTTAAAAATGTGGAATCAAAGCCTCTCTTTATTTGGGTGTAATGTCCAAAGTTGCTGTTTGGACAGCTGTTGAGTCTAATGTTAGTGTACAGTACAGTACAGTAGCTCAGTGTTACAACATTATTACAAATTGAATAATCTGCAGGTTTACCCATACAATGGTAAAGCCTAGCTTATGTTGCTTTCTTTCGCTTTGCTAGGTAGTGTAATGTTACTGCACAGGACAACCTGCTGTAACCTAGCGACAGGGAATGGTTTACATATGACGTGTCTTATGGATATGAATGTGAATGAGTACAGGATACACGCCCACCCCGTCCTTACCTGCTGAACAGGTCATGATAATCTAATAGTGTAATTACATTTCATGGTTATAACTGGGTTAAAATATTAAGAAGACAATCGATTGTCAGTTCTGGGGAATATAATCACAATTAGAATTTCCTGAACCTTTAAATCGACAATCAATCTGTTAAACGATTTACGGTACCTTTCAGTTTATGCGAATTGGCGGTCTGTGGGTGGTGAGTGGAAGTGCACCTCTTTTCAGGGCAGCTTGTATCAGAGAATAAACAGTGTCCAAACACAATAAAACCTGGCTATGGGAAACTAGTGATTCTGTATTTTACTGAGAGTGAAACACAACATGAGGCAGAAAGGGGCAGGCCCTCATCTGCCCACTTATGGCCACAGAGACCAGCTGTTATCCGGCACTCAGAATTGTGGGGAATGTATTCTTTGCATACTTTCGGCATAGCTCTATCAGTGATTAACAGGCAGACTCTGCAGCACAAAACCACCAAAACTGAGATCATCCAAACCTGTCCTTTATTCATTTACAGCAAGGACCAAACATAACACAACTGAGGATGAATTATTGTGGTATGACACACTTGTCCCATGCGCATTGCCTGTCCACAGACCTGCAGGAGCATCTCAGCTAAGATCCCACAGTTACTAAACCCACTGACCTCTGATGACAGAAGCAGTGATGCTCTCTTCAAAACAAAGTAGACTAGCAGATACTCAGAGACTATATTCTAATACAATGTTCCCAGCAACAGAACTCTGGTATTAGCGACCGCATGTCCACACTCAGGTCACTTTAACTAGAGAAGTTATTTTCGAGAACTTTATCAGTTTTGCATCAATATTTCAGTCCCTAATGCCTCTGTCCTTAAAACTGTGAAAGACAGAAAAATGCACATGGCCTTAAGGTTCAATGAGTGAAGTTTAGATAAATCAGGGCTGGCTGCAAACAAGCCTGACTGTGTTCAATCATATTGAATCGAATTATAAATTAAAAATTGGTTAATCGGTTGATTGAATACCTAACTTGAAATCACTTTTTCACATGGGTGATATGGATGAAATACTCATTTAAAAAAATGTGTTTTGTGTTTACTCAGGTTCCCTTAGTCTAATATTACATTTTGTTCAGTGTGACAAATATGCAATAATAGAGGAAATCAGGGCAAATACTTTTTCACAGCACTGTAGGCCATTTCTGCTCTTGTTTTCAGAGCCAGGGTCCAGGTCACAAGGCTGTTTACTGGCCTCTTCTGGAAACTGTTCGGCTTTAGGATTTCATTCCTTCGACCAACTGTAATGTTTGCCAGTACTCTGGCCCATGTGACACAGAGAGTTAGCATTCCTTGCACATAGGCTGTGTGGGTGCTGGACACAGGAAGTCTGTCCAGCCCTGACAATCATCAGCACGGATTTACCAAGCAGGAGGGCCAAGAGAAATTAAGTGACTGAAAAACGCAAAACACATCAGTCTACCCGCATAACACGCACATGCTCTGTGGGAGGTGGTGTGACTAATGTCCTCTCCTATTGAGGAAAATTTACCTCACAAAAACAGGCATGCTTCCTGGTGTGTTTTTTATTTTTTAACAAACCACATAGTTTTGGCTTTATAGCCCATAACAAGTTGTGGCCAAAGAAGACAGCTCCAGGACAGAGGTCCTGACTGAGTTTACATGGAGTTTAAGCTAGCATTTAGCATAAAAAATTAACATTTTTAACTTTTATTACACATGTATGGTAGGACATAAATGAACTGGCTCAATAGATGAACTCCAATACTTGTAATAATATTTTTAATGCATACAATGTCATGATTCCCTTCACAAAAACAGTAGGTAGCCTTCTTCTGACTGTCATCCATTCTCAGCTCTGCTAGCAGCAGCATGACGTGGCAAGCAGTTTCCTTTGTACTGTGTCTGGCAGTAAATCAAGCAGGCGGGTTAGAAACCTTGCTGAGCGGCACAAACTGCATCCTGTATGAAAGCGCTGCTCTACAAGCACCAGAGCTGACCACAGAACAGGACACTTTCACACCAATGAAAATGGTGCTGGAGGTGAAACAGCTTCTGTGTTTTAAGCTAAACCACCAAACTCAGTCAGACCGGCAAGCTCCTGACTAATTTAGTCTGTTTTATTCACAGACATGCATGAATATTCAATTATCACTATTTACATCTGCGAGAAGAAACTGACCCTCATGAGTGATGTTAAAAAGTACAGTGCTAACACATTATTTCTTCCAAATCAAATGTTATTTTAGGAGCATTAATAGTGCAGAAAAAATATGAAGTTAAAAGTACAGTCTCAAATAGAGTTGCATGGGCATTTGTGTGGGCTGTAAAGTTCTGTAAAGTTCAGGTATAAAAAAAAAAGATCTCTTGTATGAATGGAGAAAGAGACCTTTGTAGTCATTCGATTTGGATACACTAAGCTAAAAGAAAAGGAAGTCATTATTCAAGAGTTACAAATACTTTCCTCACAACTGAGCATCGGTGGCCCCCCACACGCGCGCGCACACACACACACACACACACACGCTGTCCCCTGGATGGCCCAATCTCAGGCCAAGATAGGCCACTGCATTCTGCGCACAGCTTCCCTTGGCCTGCATCTTAATTTTCCCACGCGTTTATCTAAATGCATTTTACCAGCAGTTTATATTTCACCATAATAACACAAAGGCAACCAGCGGCAGCAACACTCATACTACGATTCCCAGCGACCAGTCTGAAGTGGGGAGAATTCCTTTCAAACAGCTTCCAAGTTCTGGACCAGTTCCACATTTCAAGGGTAAACCAAATACACAGAGGATATGCATAGAAAGAAATGATGGCGTTATTGGCGTACTATAAAAAATAAACCACGAAGGAAATGCACATATTAAACCCGGAGCCAAACTGAGTCATGGTTCGCTTACAACTGCTGTTGGGCCGCTGTCACTTCAGAATCCTTTTTAAAAGTCCTCAGAAGATTGTCAAAAATAAACCAGTGACAACTGAGGCCACTGCAAAAGTGCCTTGCATTCCCTTGAGGTCTTATAATGAAAACCTGAACAAAAGAATATTTAATCTGTTCTAGACAGCAACTAAATTCACACAGCCTACATAACATCAAAATGTACTTTCCCCCTTAGAATGCAAACCTACTTATTTAGATTAAATGACTATCATATAAAAATCACTACCTTTTAACATTGAAAATACCCCTCCCCCAAAAAAGGAACATAAAAAGAGGATTTGCATGAAAAACTGACAGTTTGCAATGAATCACTCAGGAAGTCACATTTGAACACATTTCTGTTCATGCAAACTCTTGGTTTCAGGCAATGGATTTTGGTTTACAGGCAACTGGCAGATCATTGCCAAGGTTCACTTCACAGGTCTCTGTTATCTGACAGTCATACTTGACTGAAATCCGTTTAAACAACAATCAGATCATGTCTGAAGAGTAACATGCTCCTCTTGAGATTTACACACGTTCCTACAGCTCCCATCATCATAGTACTGCACAGCCACCATTAGAAAGTTCTTCACTTTAGGAAGTCCCTCTGGGTAAGTAATTAGAATGTAATAAAACTGAACAGCATGCACTTTAAAATAACATCCAATAATCTGGACTGACATAAAAATATGATAGAGACCATAAGACTGAAAATGTTACCAACAGTCCTATCACAGACCTACCAGTAACAGCTACTGTAACAACATGTCAAAACAGCGAAGATCATAATGAAATGGTAAAAGTAAGCTACAATGTAAATGTTAAAGAATATCAAGGCACAAAAGCCGTCCCTCATAAAACAGTTTTTCACATACTTACTTGAGCTGAGCCCCAAATGTCAGTGGTTACTTAATTTCCCTTCACAACACTGTTAAGATCTTTTTTTTTTCAAAAACAGGAAAAGACATACTGCCTGTAAACTGAACTGGCAGCAGAACACTATGATACAATGATAGCTTTCTTAATTTTGCTCTGAGCACTCAATAGACATTGCAGAAGTCGCAGTTCCACATTTAGTCAGACTTCTGCATCTCAGTTCCTCATGTGGTCAGAGTTCAGGCCATGAAGCTGCAACATAGAGTGCTCAGCACTGCCTGCAGGACTGACGGAACGCAGTCGGTCGAAAGCCCCTTACCTATTCCAGATATTCCCTCGCTCTGGAGTTTATCCTTCCAGGAAAGGGGAATGAATAGAGGCTTTGAGGAAAGTACTCACCTCAAAGCGGTCTCTCTCCTGGCAGCACAAGCTCCCAGCAGGGTCTCTTCCTGCGCTTTTACACACTCACACGTCACACTTCCTATGTTGCGCCCGTGAGCCTGCCTGCCTGCCGGCACTCCCCGCTGCCTCACTGCTATTCAGAGTCAGCCGAGGCCTCGGGCTTGCTTCGCTGGCAGCAATGGTTCCGCTGAGCAACGGAGAGCGCCCTCCAAGGCTGAAGTGGATGCCAAAAACTCACTCTACCGATGCGGACATTCACAAACTCCATTTTTGTAAGCTGATCATGGTTTCATGCAGACGCCAGTTTTAAAAGTCATACTATCACTGGAACACCAGTGTTCTGGTGAAGGACGAGGGATCGTGCTAAAAGCATTTCTAACCGAAAGCGCTCTTCTTTATTGCAACAAACAGAATGTCCTGATAAAACCAATAAGCACAGAGGAGTTCTTGTGCTCTGTCCTCTGTGAAACAGAGATCTTTTCATCTTCTCTCCCTCCTCCTCCCTTCATCTTACATGCTCTCTCATTCAGACACTCACTCGCTCACCCACCCCCACACACACACACACACACAGTGATGACCCAGTACCACTTAAATCCATGATATCTGTCCTAAAATCAATAAGCACTAGACAGGAGTCCTCCTGTATTGACAGAAACGCATGTTGTATATGTAATATGTAATGTGTGCGTGTGTACACAGAGTTGCAATATTAATAGGCTTAACTTGACACATAAACATGAATGGGAGTAAGTGAGGTAGCACTGGAGTACGTAAAATCAAAAAATAATAATAATAATAGAGTCAATCCATCAGGCCGGACTCATGGTGTAGTGTGTCAATCTTTCAAATTTAATCTAACATAGGGCCTACTCTTTGACAATCCACATGAATACATGTTCAATAAAATCACACGGCCATATCAGTTCAGCTTCAGACCCAGGGAAGTTTCTGGATTAATTTTGTTTGGTTTTTTTTTTAAAAATTCCCCCAGGGAATATGCTTATATTTCGCAGATGTTATGGTGAAAACTTTAATTTAATTACAGCAGGGTTAATTACAGACATGGCCTTTGGCCTTGAAACATGTTCTGAATCGAAGGGCATGTCATTCTGAACAAGACAAAATTTGTACATTGTCAATAACCTGAGAAATATGGCCGCTATAAGAAAAAGGTTATTTAGCATTGTTCCATCTGAAGAAATACTGAAAAATCTTATTCTCCTGAAGCATACATGTGATCAACATGCAATTTGGAACATGAGCACTTACACTTCCTTACACTTACATGAACACTTGGAACATGTGCCTAACTGAACAGCAAAGGAATGGTTTTTACATTCAAAATGGCAAAATTACAGCCAATCATATTTCAGTACATAAAAGTTAGCATACAATGCTAAGTCATAGCTTTAATTCTTGGTCTGTTTAATTTCAGACTTCGTCTTCAGCCTTATGCAGTGACGCACTGCCCTTGGACCCAGGAATACAGCTATATTTATTAGGGGTCCAAGCAGCAAAGCTGCTGGACCCCTATGTATTTATTTTTTTATCTCTATGGAAAATGCTTCTTTCTCCCAGACGGTATGGTGAAAACTCTTGAAACTTGGAAGGCATGTTAGGGATGTGTGAAACTGCAATCTATTACAACAAGGCAGCAATTGACCTAGTGGTGATGCTATAGAGCACATACAACGTTGAAAAATTCATAACTTTCAAACCATTTGACTAAGAGACTTGCAACGAAGACTACTAGATGTCCTTTGCTCACAAGAAACAAACAATATTATTGGGCCATTAAATCCGGAAACTAGATTTTTCTGCTACTTTGAATTTTCTGAAAACCAAAATCTTCTCATGAACCAAATGTCCAGTTGATGTCAGATTCGGTGTGTACCTTCTTTGTACTAGTCCCCAACTAAACTATGAAGTAATAGTCGATATGTCAAAATATGGCTGAATGGTGAACCAATTAAATTGACCTATTTGGGCGTGTCCATTAATACCACTCATTTATTCCAGACATGGTCTTTGGCCTTGAAACATGCTCTGCATCAAAGGGCACATCATTCTGAACAAAACAAAACTTGAACAGTGAGACAGCTTGAAAAACTTGGCAGCAATACAAATTGTATATTTAGCATTGTCAGCCATTGTTCCTTCTGCAAAAAATACTTAAAACGTACTCTCATGAAGCATAAGTCTGATCAAGTTGCCATTTGGAGCAGGAACACTTTGATCAACTGCCTGACTAAATTGAATGTATAAGCAGTTCCTTTGCAAAGATGGCAAATGACAGCCAATCATATCACAGTATTTAAATGATCATGTTCAAGTTCCACTTAAAAAATTAATACTTAAAGATATTCCTCTCATAATGGACAAGTGTGATCACATGACATTTGGAACATGAACTCTCTGTTCAACGAGCGTGGACACAGCTGATGCAGTCTCATGTTGCATTAGCTGCTTGGACCCCGGAATCGCTGCTTTGCAGCTATATTTTATTTTTTAGAAAGGAAATATGGACAGCCTACCATCTGTTCATTTGTTTTTCTTTACTCAATCAGGTAAAAGACAGAGAAGGTAACCAATGAGAGAGTATCATGGTGGGATTGAGGCCCAGCCTGCATGAGAGTATTCTCGAATGACCAAGCGTTGGCTGCCTTACAGACTGTGGAATGTCTCCCCTGACCTTAAACATGTTCAGGCTAGTGGTATGTAGTAAATATGTGGAATTTGTGCTCTTACGAAACTCCTTTATTGTGAAATTTATTTGTGCCCCATGATCCCTTTTTAACAAGTATTTTGATGTAATGCATACTTTTGGCGCCAGGAGTGCTGGCTTTAGTTAATATTAGCCAAATGCGATTGTTAGGCAACTGTTCTATTACAAAATGCCCAACCAAATGAAGGATCCTTGGGAAAATGAAATGCTTCCTGAATTTTTATTTTATTTTTATCACCACTAATATCTAACATCTAAGACAACAAGGTCATACAGCTTCCATGTGATCATGTGATATTGTAAATCACATGGAAGCTGCAAGGCCTTCAGCTATCTTATGAAGATCGAATAGATATCGGTGGTGATTTTTTCTCCCCAAAAGCATTTCATGTTGCCTCTAGTTTGGATGTTAGCTACTGCATCAGGTATAATTTAAAAAAATATATAGAAAGGAAGGCAATACAGCACACTGTGGCGATGATTTCTATTGCACTCAAAATTATTCAGTAATTCTCTAACAAGTAGGCTATATCGCCCAGCCCTACCTGCCACTGGTATGTCATCTCCAAACATAGGGCCTGATTTTCGAAGAACTTTAGCACGTGCAAAACCTTACAGCACACAAAAAAGCTAATAACACAACCAATGACTGGGGCAAAACAAATACCATAACTAAACATAGGTCATTTTATTGGTTGTATGCATGCTAAAGGGTTTTGCACATGCTAAATGTCTTAGTAAATCAGGCTTTTAATGTTTTAACTGATTGAGAGTACCATACACAGTCACTGGTATACAAAACAGAAAACAGAAGAGGTGAGAGGAGAGTACTTTGGGGAACACCAACGTTAAGAATCATATACTTTGATAGCCTATCAGCTATCTTTACCACCTGTTTCCTGCCTGACAAAAAATGTTAAATCCACAATGACTGACTCACACAAGAACCTGAAGTGTGTCATTTTAGAGGGCACAATAGCATTGAACGCACAGCTGAAGTCAATGAATAGGACCTGAGCTTAGGTATCAAGGGCTTTAAAATGTTGCAAGATGGAGTGTAAACAGAGAGACACAGCATCATCCACTTACCTATTGCGCCGGCACACAAATGAAAAAACACTAAATATGGTTCTCTTGTTAATGCTTAATGCACTCAAGTTCATTACATTACATTAATTTAGCAGACGCTTTTATCCAAAGCGAAGTACAAGTTCACATTCAGTATGCTTCTGCTGGGAATAGGGAAGCAACAACCACATCGGCGGTTCACAGTAATGGTAAATACAGTCGCTAGACCTCTTTATAGTGGTTAGAGCTGTCAAGTCCATACACAGTACAGTTCCAAAAAGAAGGTAGCAAGGACTATATTAGCTAGTCCTGCAAAAGACAGGTAGCAAACTACTTTAGTCCTGTTAATGTAAATGAACATGGCTCTGTGTGTATGAAAGGCAACTGCAGATGACTACTGGTAGTAGCGAAGCAGTCAGCAGTGAACACTTTAAGAGAAGTGACTTACTATCACTTCTCACCAGTTCTGCAGTTGGTGTGTCATTCCAATAGTGCCAAGATCAACTGAGGGCATTGACGTGGACATGGCAAAGAACTACTGCTAGGTTTTCATACACTGATGGAGCACATGCTTTCCTGCATGGACCTTTCCAAACAAATGATTTAGGAAAACATGAAAATAATTAAGAAGAATCTGAGACATAAGCAGGCATCCCCACAATTCACCCCCCCACCCCCCCTCCAAAAATGACTGCTCCAGTTAAGGCTGATTCTATTCTTACTTCTATATTTTAAGCTTTCTACATTCTGTATAACATAATATATTTTATATACAGATTATTTTTTTGCATATGCACATTTGTTTGCACAATATTCTTCTGCAATGTAGTCTTGTTTCCCTCACACGTAACTTTTATGTAATACTACTGTGGTCACAGAAGCATAATACCAAGCATTTCACTGCACATTGTGTATGCAACAAATAAACTCATTTGAATCATTTGATTCATTCATTCATTGTATAATTTCTGATTTCAGATATAATGACCCCAATGCACCTTCCGCCAGATTGCTAATACTAGATAATGCACACTTCAAATGAATGGAAGCATTATGTGGGTATATTTGTTCTGCTATGGCAGGCCAGGCCACGTGGTTCAGAAGGCTGTGGGTAACTGTGACAATCAGCATTTCTTTCCATAGTGACAGGAAACAGAAATTAGACTCGCCGAGTTATCGCTCAGCCCCCAGATCACATTACCCTCATGACGTGTGCAGATGCTCAGCGGTGAGGCGGGGTCACGTGCCTGCCACAGGAAGCAGTGTGCATCCTCTCAATGTGCAGCCTTACAGGGGGACTGCAGCTGCTCACAGACAGCAGCCTCCCTAGCAGAGGCTAGCAGCCTACAGTTGCACACAGAACAGGCTACAGTTATACAGGCTGCAGTTATACAGACTACAGTTACATAGGGCAGCAGGCTGCAGTTACATGGAGCAGCAGGCTACAGTTACATGGAGCAGAAGGCTACAGTTATACAGGCTGCAGTTACATGGAGCAGCAGGCTACAGTTATACAGACTACAGTTACATGAGGCAGCAGGCTGCAGTTATATGGACTGCAGTTATACATGCAGTTATACATGCTTCAGTTACACGGACTGCAGTTATACGGGCTGCAGTTACACACGCTGTAGTTATACAAGGTGCAGTTATACACGCTGCAGTTATACAAGGTGCAGTTATACAAGGTGCAGTTACATGGAGCAGCAGGCTGCAGTTATACGGGCTGCAGTAATACCAGCTGCAGTTATACAGACTACAGTTACATGGAGCAGCAGGCTGCAGTAATACAGACTGCAGTTACATTGAGCAGCAGGCTACAGTTATACGGGCTGCAGTAATACCAGCTGCAGTAATACAGACTACAGTTACATGGAGCAGCAGGCTGCAGTAATACAGATTGCAGTTACATGGAGCAGCAGGCTGCAGTAATACAGATTGCAGTTACATGGAGCAGCAGGCTGCAGTTATACAGACTACAGTTAGCTACATGGGGCAGCAGGCTGAAGTTATACAGGCTGCAGTTACACACGCTGCAGTTATACGGGCTGCAGTTACATGGAGCAGCAGGCTGCAGTTATACGGGCTGCAGTAATACAGACTGCAGTTACATGGGGCAGAAGGCTGCAGTTATATGGGCAGCAGTCCACACCAAACAGTGGGGCCACAGACACAGACAGAGACGTCCGACTTACAAACGGAGGGGAGACAGTAACACGTGAACAGGGGGCAACAGCACCAAAGAAAATGCCTCTGCAGAGGCATGCTTCCACCATGGCCGAAAGTGTCAGAGCTGGCAGCAATACGCAGCTCTGTAGGTTTGTCACGCAGACCGCTGGAAGACGTCCATCAGCAAACTTCTGGGCATTCCGCCTCCTGGCACTACAGAAGGAGCTGCAGTAACAAACCAGGGCTGACCTCCACAGCAGCCCCAAACAAAAAGGAAGAGCCTGGCAAATCGTTCCGTCAAGGACCATAAAACCTGACACACTGGAATGTACAGGCCTACAATGCAGCCCTTCAACATTCACTCGCAGGCATAAACCAAAGACAAAGCAGGCACGGACTCTAAAGTTTACCTGGAGTGCGGTTACTATAGCAGTGACGGGCGCTTCACAAACCTGTGTGACGAGATGCCCGGGCGGAAAGCAGAGTGCACCTACATTCTTCAGGAAGCATATCTAATGTCAAGGAGACTTGCAGAACACAATGGCCTGCATGCTTCCAAACTCACTGCATGCAAAATGAGGCTTCTAAAGACCGCATCCTCTATCCCATAACTGCAACCTGTTCTTTGGCAACATGCTTCCAGAAAACAAGAAGCTGTACATGTGTGTATGTGTGTGTGTGAGACAGAGAGACAGAGAGACAGAGAGACAGAGAGAGAGCGAGAGATCCAAGGACTAGGACAACAAAAGAAGCAATGAATTATGAGACAGTTAGCAGTCTCACCCAGGAACTGCATGTACAAAAGCAGTTATGAGGACTTGACTTCACATTGGCCAAGGCAAAGCCAGTTCATCTAAGGACCCACTCCTGACACCCAGCATTCCCCTGCTACTCACTAGCCAGACAGTCTTTTGGCAATTAAAATGCTGGCTTCAGGCAGAAATGTATGCAAAGGTCATGATTTTAACTTATTTGGAACAGTATCCAGGAGTTCTCACAGAATTGTTAACCACTACAAAAAAGGATTTCATTTAAATTGCTCACAGTTCAGTCCATCACTTCTAATCAAAGACATGAAGCCTAGCCCATAACTAAATAATTACTAATTGACCACACTGACCTTAGATATTATACAAACATTAATATCATTTTTTGTAAGAATGTGCCTGGGGAAATATTTTGTCCATGTCAATGTCTACCGATCTAAACAACCATCTAATCAATAAACCTGCCAGAGGTTTTACAGCCACCCTTGTAACTGACATATCGATGTCGTGGAACAAAACAGACAATTGGAGGCATTTCAGTTATGGAGGTAGTCCTCAGTGTAGTACAGAGATACTCAAGTCGGTCACTCGAATCCAAATCCACCTCTGATTTTCTTTTTTCCCCCCCATGTGATTAACTTAACAATTAGTGCTACTGATTGGCCAAACAGTCTTCACACTTAATTCCAGGTAAAGGGACGGAGGGTAAACCAGCAGTTCTCAGCCCTTGAGGACCGTGATTGGAGTAAAAGGGATTTAGTGTAATCTCTCAACTACTTCCCAAGAACTGAGATCCCCCCCCCCCCCCTTTGACCTCAATGAGGTCAATGATCGCCTACTTAATATTTTTTTTCTTTCATTGCGAAAACTTGTGGCTAGGACCCTTGTCAACAACTCATGATAATTTATGAGAACTTTGACATCCAATTTAAGGAAGTGACAATGAAAGTCACCAACTCAACTCAACAACTGTACTGATGCAGTTACCACCATCCTGCACCTCATACTGCACTCATAAATCACTGCGTGTGAAATGCCTGCAAGTCATCACATTTTTTGTAGGAGTCTAGGTTACACTAAAATGCCCTGTCTTTCCCAATCAACGTTGAAGATTAAAAATTGTATAAATGGGTGGAACCACCAAAACCAATTGGCTATATACATGAACACACCACCACCATTCCTTCAAAAGGTAAATATTTATTTTTAAAAATAGTAAGGAAAAATAATAATAAAAAGATGCAGAGAATTTCAATTAATACACCTTGGTGCTTCAACATGTTCTATGCCTATGATGGCACCTAGAATCTAGTCGGTCCAAACCTTAGGGGAAATCGCACACATAGATCACTATTAGTCGATAATAACTAAAGTAAGCAGCAAGTTGACTACCGTCATGGGTCATTTTTTGTCACTGTGCGAGTACTGCGATACAATAAAATTGCTTTTAATGGTCATTTTAAGAGCACATTTTTTGTGTTTACATGATATTCAGTGTCCATCTCTCTATACAGTATTGTTGTATTTACGTGTCTTATTCGGTTTTATATTTGTTTTCAGCGATACTGGCTGTTCAGTTGTTTCACCGTTTTATTTTTCTAGTTTCTCCCTTGGCAGTCCTGCCAATACTGTACATTGCAATTACAGCCTTGTAATTCCCTCTACATAAGGGCACCTGCTATTTAGCACAAACTGAAATGACATGCAGTTACAGTTATATGCATAACTGAAAACACTCTCTCAGCCTTTTACAAGAAATAGATCTTGTTCCATATCCGGCCGCACTGCAATGATTTCTGGCTCCTTGGGTCATATGACTCCAAGTCACCATGCTCTCCCATAATCCATCACTCTGTATCTGCTTTGCCTGCGTGCAGGCAACCTTGTTTACCAAACCCTGTCCTACCTGTTCTATGGCGGCAGGTTACTCTCCCCTCATGACAACCACCACACTTTGTATGGTTAATAAACAAAAGTAATCTAATTGTATCCCAACAAAACGGTAGTCTACTTTCCAGATATAAACCCGCACAGATAACTTAACCCAATCACCAATGGATTCTGCAAAAACGATCGTGGAAAATTTTAAGTGTTAGTACAACGCGATTCAAAAAATGAAGCCAAAGTAATTGTATGAGACATTACAGAAAGTCGGAAAGAGACAATACAGAATACTACAGTTTATTGGTAATAAACACAATCGTATAGGCTAAAGAAAAAACGACAGTAAAACACAGAAGGCCTAAAATAACTCATTTCAGTCATGAATTGTACACTGTGTGACGTCCTCAAGGCAGAAGAAAAACCTAATCAGTTGTAGCCTACCGTACAAGATTAGGCCTAATACAGCAGAGATCCGTTTCAGACCTAAGGTTTATTTATCGTAGATACAGACATATTCGATATGGTCATATCATTCAAACCACTGCACAGCGTATTAATCACATTAATAATGTTGCGGTGTTCCGAATGGTTCATTTCAAATTAAACATCGCTAACGTTAACGAAATACGGTTTCGGTTTTCGCGAATACTACATCGATATGACTTCAAGGACAGCGATAAAGGGTAATATTTCGAAGCAGCAAATATAAATATTTTGTCACTTGTTCCGAATTTCGACTGTAATCCGTCTCAGAGTCACGGAATTTAGCTGTAGCTAGTCCCGAACGACCTTGTAAATTCCCAGGAAATAAGGGGTGGAAAGGGGTTCTTCCTGCCCGCTCGAGTTGGCACAGGTTGCAAGTAAACCAGTTAGATAAAAGTTTTGAAGTGAGCGTAAAATGCTTCACGGTCGAATGAAACAACAAGCTGTTGAATAATTGCTGAAGCCAGATTACACGTAGGCCTTGTTTAGTTTGAATGCAGTTAACTTTCTTTCGGTGTACGAAGGCTTGGCTGAATCAAAAACCAAATTGAGAGTGAATGCTTCCTATGTAGCTAAAACACACATACACGAACCTTAAGTAAAATGTAAACGATCTTTCGAAACTAGCAAGCTACGTCTCTTTGGCGATTTGTCCACAGCCGCTCCTTCGGCGTAAACATACATTTTGATGTTGATTTCCGCTCAACTTCCCCAATTCAAAAAGTTCTGAACAGTAATTATATTATACACGACTTACCTGTGAACTTGCTTATGTCTCCAACCGAATTTACATAACTCGCAATTTGCTTGTGGCTTCACAAATTTTGCAAACAGGACATTTTACTCCGAGTTAAGGTATTTATAGCTTCTGCGTCTCTGGCTCCAGAGAAACTTCTGCTTCTCCCAAATCCGGGACATTCGCAGTGATGCAATGTTTGCCAGATGTGGTAGCCTACTTGCTGAAGTTCAGAGAAGGCGTTTCTACACTACGCCAACTTGAATAAATCAAATCAAATACAGTAATACGCATTCCAACAAATTAATTGGAACAAACGTGCAAACTAAATAGAAACGACGTCTATATCATGTTGCTTACTTATTGCGTGTATAAATTTTATTCTCATTCATGCATTTACCTGAAGGATTACTCAGTGTAAACCTTAGAAGTTAGTCGAACTGTGTCCTTAAAAGATTTATGCAACACAGGGGTGTACGTGTAGGCTTTCTTTAAAAAAAAGTTTGAAATAAAAAAAAGATAAACCCCTGTTAACCCTTTAAGGTGTGAAAGAGAGGTCAGAACATATCTAACTTCTTGATTTGCTGCAGTTCTATTAGTTCTTTTGAAGATCTGAGGATGTTCATTATCCAGCTTTTAAAACAGTAAAATATTCTAATTGAAATATATCCCATATGTTGAATTTAGCAGAATTCAAGTGACAATTTTTTAAAAGAACGAATAAAATCACTTGTTACTTTATCAAATACAATTTGGTTTAACAGAAGAAAATCCTCAGTCTGTGAAAATTGAAATGTATGGGCAAATATTAACTCTTCACCTCTAAAGCTGAAGCCAACAAGTCTGCAATAGCACAGAAATGTCAAACAAAGTGATTAAATGGTTCTGTCTGCGACTTCAATATTTTATTAATCTCTTGTTTCACGGATTCAAGCAAACAAAACAAAGTAGGAAACATATTTGGCTATATTAAGCATTAATTTGACTTGAAACTCGAAATTTCACCCAGTACTTAACTTATTACAGACTAAACTGCTCTGCTCTCTACTTCCATTTAATGACAAAAAACAATTTGTGGCCAAAGGCTAAGGATGGATTCGGTTTATGTCTGTACCTGCTTTAATGTTGCCAGATAGTTAGCACTCAACCTCACAATACTAATTATTCCCTCAAAAATAAACAAACTCACAATATATGTGCTGAAACCACGGTTGAATAAACTTGATTTTCCTTTACTTTTTCTTGCATAGTGTCCATTCTGTCCTCACTTGGCTTCTGCATATGGGCGAATGAGAACACCAGGCAGGTGCCATAGTATCCCTCGGCCTGTTTAGTCATGAAGAAGTGGATACAAACCTCTACCTCATTTACGGTTAATTAATCCTCAGATTAGCACATTACCTTACTTTAGAGATTGCAGATGAAAAGATGACTAGCATATCTTGATAAATGAAAAGACAGCTTCACTTTGATCCAAGTCCAGTGATGAGGTGGCATGTCCAAAGAATGTATGGGTTTGTACAGGACAAAGGGTAAGGCTCCAGCAGGTTCTCACATGAGTGTGTGTCCCTGGAGGCTCTAGCCCTGCATGTTGAGCTCAATGAGGCGGCCAGCAAACACACCCAGGGTGCCAATGATGCACACGGCCATGAAGACACACAGCAGAATGTGATCCATCACCATGGCAACAAATTTCCACTCCTCTGCAGCCTAGTGAATCAGAGAGCAGACAGTGATTAACGAGTTAAGAGAGAGTCAAAGAACACAGTGAGTGAGAACTTTGGAGAGAGTCAGAGAGCAGAGTGAGTCAGGAGAGAGTCAGAGAGCAGAGTGAGTCAGGAGAGAGTCAGAGAGCAGAGTGAATGAGGAGAGTCAGGAGAGAGTCAAAGAGCAGAGTGAGTGAGGAGAGTCAGGAGAGAGTCAGACAGCAGAGTGAGTGAGGAGAGTCAGGAGAGAGTCAGAGAGCAGAGCGAGTGAGGAGAGTTATGAGTCAGATCACTGAGTGAGTGAGGAGAGTCCAAAATCAGAGTTAATAAGTGAAATAAAATAAAATAAACCAAGCAATCACCAGACTGTGCTGGACTGACTGGTATTTAAATGACACACCATTAAAATCAACCCACTCTGATACCTGAGCACCTATATGACTATGTACACCTGGACCAGGGCAGATATTTGCAGAGGAGCAACACCCAGCCCTGAATCTCCAGCCCATCACCCCTTCAGAGGACCACCACACCACCACCAGGGAACATGACGCACAGCCCAGCCATCACAGTGGAAGGACCCACCCAACAGAGCCCCATCCAGCACAGCCACGCCCAGCACAGCCAGGCCTCAGGACAACGAGTCTGGCATGGTCCGCTACAGATGTGACCTACACCGCACAGCACAGTGGAGGTCACGTCATTCCCATGATATACAGCCCACCTATGCTCAAGTACTTTATGGTAAAAAAAAACGCCCAGACCATCCAGACTTTGGAGAGGAGAGGCAATTATTACAGTTTATCTGTAAGATTATTTGTTAAAAATATATAGTGTCACTGCTTGTTTTTTTGTTATTACTTTCCAAATTCTCTGTATTGCTTTTTATTGTACAAATACATAATCAAAGAAATTGTAATGAGACTTAGATCATTATCAATTAGCTCTTGGTATATTCAGGGTTTGCACTCCTCAACATTTGGATTCGAAGGCAAAGGTGCTGAGATGACACAAACACTCGCTGTCCCCCAAACTGTAGAGATATTTTACTTCCATCTCTAAAACATAAAAATATCAAACATGGCAAAGACTTGGGAGGGGTGGTGATATGATACAGAGAGGACCTATCATCCAGTTTATCTGAAATTAAAAGAGCACCAACATGTGTGGCTAAAATTAAACAAAAACAACATTCCGTGCAATAATGACATACAGTATATTTGCACAGTCTACATTCCCCCCTTTAGTTCTTTGAAAATCTCCCATGGTAATGTCCTATTGATAGGAGATTTAAATACCAGAACAGGATCAGAGAGTGATATAGTGATTCTGCTGGCAACAGTCACATTTTCAGAAGATCTTCTCTAAACCTTACCCCCATCACTACCCAAAGAAAAAGCCTTGACTATACTGTAAATAAAAAATGTGCACCTCTGTCAATCCTTAGGTCTGTACATGCTCAATTGTAGGATCAGAGGGGATTCTTTAGGGAGGTTTACTTGTTCAGCTCTTGGGACTAGTGTAGTTGATTATGCAATCATTGACATGAACCATGAATGCACTTCATTAGTGCATTCACTGTCAGAGCATAGACACCACTTTCAGATCATTGTCAGATAAATGTGTATTTAAAAAAAATTACAGTGACATAAAATTTGAAACATCAATCAGATCACCAGAAACTTATTAACAACTTTCTCTCAAAAACATTTCAACCAAACCAATCTGGCATAAATATGGCTGTAACACAAATCAACAAAATAAATTATAAATCAGCCAATAAAGCAGGTCTTAAAACCAGAAGTTACTAATCTCATCAGAGATCCCAAAAAGAAAAATGGTTTGGTGAGGACTGCATAAGTGTCAGAAAAAGATTATGACACTTACCCAACCAAAAACACCATGAACCACAAAATGTTGAAAATCGTCAAGACTATGCTGAAACACTGAGAGAGTATAAAAAGATTTTAAGACACAAAAAACGTAGTCATTATAGTAAAAACCTCAGAGAAAATGAGGATTGCATTGACCATAATCAGTTCTGGAAACAATGGAACAAATTGAGCAACAATAGTACACAAAATCTCACAAACCCATTTTGAAAACTTTTCAACAAAATTCAACAAATATCACCAAACAGTCTCAATTTGGAACAGAGAAAAATCCAAGACAATCTTATAATCCTAGAATGCACTATCAAAAACAACCAGAATCCAACCGACTACCAAATCTCAATGAAAGAATTAGATGACCAAATAAAAAAACTTAAACATAAAAAAGCTTGTGGCTATGACATTAGGACAGAGATGCTTAAACACAACAAACTGAGCCACAACAGGCCCTGCTCAAATTGCTCAATCTAGTTCTCCAACTAGCTGCTTCCCTAAGAACTGGAGCTAGGGGCGTATTTTCCCAATCCACAAGAGTGGAGACAAATTATACCCTGATAACTATTGAGGCATTTGTGTAAACAGTAATCTGGGAAAGGTTTTCTGCAGTATTGTTAACGCCTGCATACTGGCCTTCCTCACTGAAGACAGTTCTTGAGTAAAGGGCAAACTGGGTTCTACCAAATCACCACACTGCAGATCACATTTACACGCTACACATCCAAATTACACATGTCAAATTAATCAACATGAACACCAACAAAACAAAATACTTTTTTTGCATGCTTTATTGACTTTTAAAAATTGTTTGATTCGACTTGCAAGAAGTTTTATATTATAAGATTCCCCAAAGTGGTGTTGGGGTAAAGTCGATGATATATTTTATTATCAATATATGCAAATAATAAATGTGGAGTAAAAACAACTAGAAATAAAAGAACTGATTTCAGGGATGCCTAAACTTGTCCCTATGGCAGGGATATAACATGTCCCCTACTTTATTTAATGTCTATATAAATGAGTTAGCAGTGTTATTGGAAAAATCCACAGTCTCTGGTCTAACACTGCCTTGATAGTAAAGCCCTAACAGAAAACCCTAAAAAAATAGAAAATAATGATCACCCAAAGAAATGCAAGATCTCAGGAATGCAGACACACATTCATTCTAGGAAAGACCGCCCTAGAACACACCCTGTTTTTGTCTGTTTACCTGGGACTGAAAATCAGTGCCTCAGGAAACTTTGGTCTGGCAGTGAATTCAATAAAAGAGAAGGCCCGAAGATCCTTCTATGCAACCAGAAAACAATTATACCAGATTGATATTCCAATTAGAATTTGGTCAAAAATATTTGCCTGTGTAATCCTCCCAGCTGCTTTATATGGAAACAAAGAATGGGGTCTACTCAATCAGCATGACTACACTAGATAGGAGAAGCGGAAGCCCTACATGCAGAATTCTGCAAAGCAATTCTAAACATCCAAAGAAAAACACCAAACAATGCATGCAGGGCTAAATTAGGATGATTTACCTTGGATATAAACATACAAAAACAGGCATTGAAATTCTGGATGCATCCTTAATCAAGTCCCAAAACAACGCTGCAGTTTCATGCACTTCAAAGCCAAGAGCTGAACCACGAAAAGAGTCCACTAAGTCAGCTGGTACTGAGACTAACTATCTCACACCGAATAATAACATATAATATATCTTAGACCAGCATGGATTCACAAACACAAATCAGAATAAATCATTAAAAATTGTTAAACAAAATAAAACTATTTATCTGGAATATGGGAACAGTCAAACCAAAACACAAAGCAAGATTAATTGCTACCTCGCCCTAAACTGAGAACACAAATTAGCTGAATATATCTTGTTACTGTCCAAGATATGAAGTAGACATTAGTCCTTATCAAGTACAAGCTCAGTGACCACAACCTAGCCATTGAAAAAAAGCAATTGTCACTGTACAACATGTGAGGTTGAAACTGAGGTGCACTTCACTCTAAAATGCTAAAAATATGAGAAAATTAGGGGAAAATATTTAAAGAAATTTAAAAAACATATTCCCAACTTCATAAACTTTGAAGAGAGTGACAAATTGCGAATAGTCCTGTGGAAGGGTCCAACTGTACATAGTGCAGCAAAATATGTGTCTGAATGTCGTACAATGAGACAGTGAGTGACAAAAACATACATCATGAATGAGTGAGGAGAGTCAGGAGAGAGTCAGAGAGCAGAGTGAGTGAGGAAAAGAGAGTCAGAGTGCAGAGTGAGTGAGGAGAGTTAGGAGAGAGTCAGAGGACAGAGTGAGTGAGGAGAGAGTCAGGAGAGAGTCCGAGAACAGAGTGAGTGAGGAGAGTCAGGAGAGAGTCAGAGAACAGAGTGAGTGAGGAGAGAGTCAGGAGAGAGTCAGAGAACAGAGTGAGTGAGGAGAGTCAGGAGAGAGTCCGAGAGCAGAGTGAGTGAGGAGAGAGTCAGGAGAGAGTCTGAGAACAGAGTGAGTGAGGAGAGTCAGGAGAGAGTCCGAGAGCAGAGTGAGTGAGGAGAGTTAGGAGAGTCAGAGAGCAGAGTGAGTGAGGAGAGTCAGGAGAGAGTCAGGAGAGAGTCAGAGAGCAGAGTGAGTGAGGAAAAGAGAGAGTCAGAGAGCAGAGTGAGTGAGGAGAGTCAGAGAGCAGAGTGAGTGAGGAGAGTTAGGAGAGTCAGAGAGCAGAGTGAGTGAGGAGAGTTAGGAGAGTCAGGAGAGAGTAAGAGAGCAGAGTGAGTAAAAAAAGAGAGAGTCAGAGAGCAGAGTGAGTGAGGAAAAGAGAGAGTCAGAGAACAGAGTGAGTGAGGAAAAAGAGTCAGAGGTGCAAGAGAACATGAGAGCAGAGAAATTAAGTGGGCAGTGTCAGGAGTCAAAGATTTGACAGAATCAGAGTCAGAAAGCAGTCAGAAATTAATGTCAGAAAGATGCAAATCAGGAGAGACAGAGAGGGAAGGCGCGTCAGACAGGCAAGAGGTATCACTCATAGTTACATGACAGGACATGATCTCAAAAAACAGGTTTAGACCCTCAGACACTTAGATCTGCTGGGACAACTCTGATTATTGATATGTCAAGCTTGAGTAACTTCTTTGGGTAGTTATTTCTTTAAACTAGCTTAAAATGACACACTGGCAACAAAAGTAAAATATAAATCTAAGTTATAAGCGAAATGACAGGAATCCAATCTCCTTTTCACTATATTGTGAAAGCAACATTTCGAAGGCTAAGGGCTCTTACATTGTTGGACTCCTCATCAGACTTCATGGTTTCGGCAATGTACTTGACACCTTCGATGGCACTGCGGACATCAGGATTCTTGGTGATGGGAGGGTGGAAGGTGGCAGGCATGGGCTTGCCTGAAATTTCTGAGATGTCAAGGTCAGCAGAGTAGATATTCTTCTGTGTCTCCTTGGAGGGCCTTTTCATATTTGAGAAGAACATGAGGTTGGGAATGGTGTCGATGAAAATCTGGAATTAGGAGAGAGTAGTACACTTATATACTAGAATTTCCTCACTAAACAAAGCTGACCATACATTTATTTCACTACTATATTTCCAGTTAATTAATTAAAGGAAAAGAAGGCTCCGCACACCAAAAGACTTTGGAATTTACGCAACCAATTTACATTTGAGTGCATTGATTGAGCGCATCTATACGTGTGTTTATATATATATATATATATATATATATATATATATGTATGTATATACAGTGGGCTCCAGCATTATTGGCACCCTTCATAAATATGCACCAAAAAATGTTAAACTAAAAAAATAATACAGTTATTGACAAGCTTTATTCTTAAATTTTTAAAATAAAAAAATATTTTCCCAAAAAACAGGTTCCACAATTTTTGGCACCCCTGGTTTAATACTTTGTGAAAACATCCCTGGCAAAGATGACAGCCATTAGTTTTTTCCTATAATTTGTGATAAGGTTAGAGGACACATTTGGGGGGATTTTTGACCATTGCTCCATGTAGAACGTTTCAGAATCATTGGGTTTGCGCTTATGGACCACCCCCCCCTTCAGTTCAGACCACAGGTTTTTGTTGGAATTTAAGTCTGGAGACTGAGATGGTCATTGGAAAACATGGATGTTGATCTCACTTAAGCATTTCTGTTTAGATTTTGATGTATGCTTGGAGTCATTGTCCTGCTGGACAATCTACCTATGACCAAGTCCTAGCTTCTTAGCAGAGACAACCAAATTTTCTGCCAAAATGTCCTGGAACTTTGTTGAATTAATTGTGCCATTGATCTAAAATAGTGCCCTGGGACCACTGCCAGCAAAACATCTCCAAAATATCAATGACCCTCCTCCATATTTGACCGTAGGTATGAGGTGCTTCTCCTGTATGCATACCTCTTTTGCCACCAAACATGTTGATGGTGTGTATGGCCAAAACATTCAATTTTGGTCTCATCTAACAATAGCACTCTCTTCCAGTCATAATTCCAATGGCAAACTCCAGATTTTTGGTTTTGTTCATTGTGCTCAGAACGGGCTATCTTCGTGCCACCCTCCCAAAAGTTAGTTGGTATGGAGGTGCCAATGTATGTTTTTTTAAACTTGTTGACCACAAGAAACAACCCAATCTCTGCAATTCCTAAACAGTGATCCTTGGGTTATTAATGGCCTTCACTATCTTCCTCACCGTCCGTGGGGACAACATGCACTTGCTTCCTCTTCCTGGCAAGTTTGCAACCATTCCATATGTTTTACACCTTTTCATTTTTGCCCTTACAGCGCTAAGTGGTATGTTTAACCGTTTATATCCTTTTTTGTACCCATTACCAGACTTGTGACAGTAAATTACCATCGGTTTCTTCTGAATTGACAGTTATTTGTCTTTTCCCATGCTGATGGATGAAACTGGAAGTGATGGAATGCCACAATATAGTTCCTTTAGACTGAGATGAACTATATTAAGTAAAATTGTATTGCCAATTTCATTTTGTTTGATTTTACTTACAATAATTGTTAGGGGTGCCAATAATTATGGCACCTATGGTTTTCAGAAAAAATAAAACATTGAAAGCATGAGAGTAAATGTATTGAAATAAAAGTATATAGTTTTTCCATGTGTTTGAACATAACATATAGATTATTATATGTGTAATTTATTATATGCAGCCTTTTTTCTTCATTTTTATTAAGGGTGCCAATAATTCTGGAGCCCACTGTATATATGATTTCTTTTATGATTATATTCACATATGATAAAGAACATATTTGTATAATATTTCTCATTCGTGTACAGGTCCTGTTCCTGTTCAAAGTTTCTCCAGCAAAAACAAGGAGACACACGTGGTCTAAGCAGAATGAGAAATAAACATAGGCTTGTTTTTGAACATTTCGCCTTAAGAATATCTGGGAGAAAAACCGTCTCTAACTCAAACAAAAATTCAGTTTAGCAAGAGAATGAGGAAAGCCACAGGCCAGAACACGGTGAACACTGTTGCTCTTAGAAACAAGACAGAACATGACCAAACAATGAGGCCACAGTTAAGTGCACACTCCACTTCCTTTCCTGAAGATACAAGATATTCTGAAGTACAGAGCCTCCGCACGCTTGAGATCAGAATTCTAGAGAAGTACTAATATATCAACAGTAGGTGGAAGCATAGTGCAAGACATTCTTAGTGGGCTTGCATCAGCAAGCCCACTCTTGATATCTTTCATACTTTTTTATTATCTGCACTTTCCGCCCAATTTGTCTAGCTCTAACTAGTCCTACAGGTTTTGCACTACATTTAAACTTTTTACACCAAAATGACCAACTAGTTCCAGACATTTTTGCTTGTATTCATATTTTTTAAATATTCAAAACTTTTTGAAATATTCAACTTTTTGTGAGCAATTTTTCCCCATAGGAAAGCATTGTAAAATGTTAATTTAGGCGCCCTCTAGAGTCCACAAAACATATTGCTCATACCCATCGGTAAGCAAGCCCACACAATTCCTTCAGGAATTGTAACCTTTTTAGTTCCTTTATTCTTTTCCCTGTTTCTCAGTTTTAAATGCCCAGCTGCATTCCCAGGCAAAGCTCATTGCTGCAGCCTCATCAGCTGTGCTGAATGCAGGCAAGCATGAGCTCTCCCCCAGAACACATGAGAGCAGCTGCTGTTTCTTTACAGTCTGCAGTCCACCAGCTGAGCCTGCGCATTGAGTCACGGGAGACGTTTCATATGCAGCCTGCGCAAGCAGCCTGCGGGTGCCCAGTTGTCTAGAGGGGTGAGACACAGTGAAACACAGTCCTAAGCAAACTGAATCCCTCCCTTATGGGTGACATCGGTATACACCATTCTATAGGGCAGGCCACTATAGCTGGCATATGGTCTATGGTCTGGACTCCATACCAGAAGGGAGCTAGGAATTATATTCTTTCCTTTCAGTAATAAAATGAACAAGTTACTCATTTTTTACATAAGCAAACATTAGATGTCTGATGTAGCTGTCACTGAAAGTTGGGTGACAATGGAACAGATGCAGCACAACTGAACAGGAGATCAATCAATAAATGGTTTGAATAAAATATTCATAATAATATGTAATAAATTACATATAGTGCAATGTAATCACCCATAAAAATATACCATACTGATACCTTGTAAAATTGCATAAAAATCATAACATAATAGTACGTCTAGCTAAATGACCTCTAAATGAAAGTGCTCAGCCATTGACTGTCACTCATTTTAGTCACCAGACCCTGAAAAAAGAGAAAACTACATGATTACAGTCTGAAATATAATTTGACATTTATAGTATACTAAAATAAAAAGGCAACAGTAGATAAATCTGACTCAGTCAGGATATAGTAAGTAAGTAATCCCTTCCTCTCTGTCCCAGGGAGCCCATGGATAGTTGGCACCATGGCCGCTGTACCCACCTTGCGCACCCACTGTGGCATGGTGTGGGTGCTGGGGGAGCGGTGATGGGTGTTGATGATGACAACAGTGATGATGATGGCAGCGATGACAAAGACCATGGTGAAGAGCATGTACTTCCCAATGAGTGGCACTGCACTTGAGGTGGAGGGGATGAGCTCCACAATGACCAGCAGGAACACAGTCAGGGACAGCAGAACAGAGATGCTGAGAGTCATCTTCTCTCCTGGACAAGTGAGAGATGATTGATAGTGAGTGACTACTTATGGTTTGCATAAGGCAAGCCCCTAGGACAGAGTCTACTGCACACTGACCAAGCCTTGCACTGCAACCTGTTCACTGCTGCTGCAGGAGGGTAATTCTGATTGTGATGGGGCGGGGGTCCAAACAAAGGGGGGAAAATTTTTTTAATGTGCATTGTGTCCATGATAGTCGACAGACACCCTCGACTATAACAAATAAGTAATAACATTTCACTCACAATCATTTACTTGCCAGTCCGCACTTAAGATCATTGGATGATTGATCAGAATCACTGTAAATCCACAGTGAGGCAGAAAGAACTAGCACTTCTATCACTTGTTTATTTTTTCATGTGTTGTATACCAGGGTTTTTTTCAGTGTGGAATCTTATGTTTATGTGGGCAAATATGTTTACATGGTGCAGTTATATGGACCTGCAGTGATTACACCACAACAAGCACAACCTCCACAAGCCTTCCACAGCTTGAGCCAGAAGAAGGCACTCTCATCAGGATGGTCAAACAGAAACAAAATATGGGCTTTAAATCAACACAAGTTTTTTTTTTTTTTTAATAGCAAGGGCTAAATTCAGCTTTACGATGAGGACTTCTGTGAATGCACAAGAAGCTCTTGATTTCATGGGTCCTTTAATTTCATAGTTTTTCATAGTTCAACTCATCTGTGCTTAGAGAATCTGAGTGGGATCTGCCACCTACACCGATGAACAAACACTGAATAATTTAGAGCACAAAGTGCATGAAGTGGCTGGGTACTGACAGCACACCACATGCCTGTTAAAAAAGTCTTCCGATTCCGACAGCCATAAAACTGGAGGCATTCAAATGGACAGAAAAATCACTGCGGTCGGATCACTGGTTTGATCAGTATGGTCAGAGATCATTAACAAGCATGGCTACACTGAAGCATTCAGACTAGGAGGAGCTGTCAGACATGTATTATAGATCAATAGATGGGCCTTCTCACAGACAGGGCACAGCAGTGGGCAGTGAAAGGATGAAGCAGGCCTCCAAGTTGGCCCAGAACAGGCATGGCCTCATTAATGTTAGAGCAGAGGCAGGGAGCGAACAGGCCAGCTCTAAGTGGATATGCTACTGTGAGCCCACATTACAATGAAAACATATGGCTTACTGTATACTGAAGAACCTATGAATCACAAGTCACTGCAAGCCATAGAAAAATATTATGCAGTTGTTTTCTTTTAAACAGCAACATGAATGATCCCTCTGAGATGTTTACAGATTTTCTATACAGACCAAATATTCAGCTCTGTACCATTAATGTTGAACGTGAAAAATGTCTTTACCACTGCAGAAATGCAGAGAACTCTGATTAAAGGCTTGTTATTAATATACATGATTGGCATGGTGGAATATTCTTAATTGACCTTTATTATCCACCACCCCACACCCTGTGCTGTGGTGCTCACATTTCAATTTCCCTGCTTTTTAAGCTTTGGCAGCTCTTACTTTCACTCACATTTTTCAAACTAACCATAATCTGAGATGTGCGGTCGATTTTCATGATGGGAACCTACCAGAGTCTGTAGGTAGGTAGAAGACCAGGCCAGTAAGGAACGAGAAAAGCATGCAGGGGGTGATGACGTTGACGATGAAGTAGAGGGGCAGGCGGAGCAGGAGGAAGTGGTAGGTGATGTCCAGGTACGGCGTGTCGGGGCAGCAGCTGTAGTACACCCAGTGCTTCCAGCCACGGTAGTCCTTCATTACCCACTCACCACTCTCCATGAAGTTACTCAGGTCAGGCCTTTCACCATCCTGGGAGACAGGGAGAGCAGAGGCGCCGTGGACACGTACACTACGACTGCAGAAGTAGACGCCACCTCTCCTACACACAGGTGCTTTGTCAGGACTGTAATAACACCTGGCTAACTAAGCAATGAATGTGAGAATGTTGTATTCTGGCATTAACATTATACATAGAAATTCTATATTCAGGTTAGATGTTCAGCTCTTACGTTCCTTCCTTCCTCTGTGTGTACACTTTCCTCTTCCTGGAGGTTTCCTCTTGGTAACCATGTCTGTCTTGCTATGTCAGAAATGTATGGTCTGTCTCCAACCATGCCCGTTTATGAATATTTATAATGAGTCAGACATTTTTTTGCTTCAATTATGGCAGAGACAGAACTATCAGTGATAAATACATGGAGCTGAATATCTAGTCAGTGATATCTATGGTTGTATCCTCTGCTTAAAGCTCATGTAAACTGGCAGGAGCCTACGATAGAAACAAGTAATGAAGGGGGATATCAAGAACTAAAAACAATGCAACAAAATAGGCACTTTAGATTTTGGCTGATTTATCCCATCATAGACTGGTTTAGAGATCTGGATTTACATTCTTCACCTCCTGCTCCCTGGAGCCCCTAAACAGGTTGCTGACAGAAAACAGATTTTTCAGCGGACAATTACCGGCTCAATGCTAACCAAGTTGCCATCATATGTCCAGGTTCCCAGTTTCATAGAGCAGTTCTGCACGTCAAAGGGGAAGTACAGCACAATGATCTCGCAGTAGCTCTTAAAGATGGCAGGTGGATTCCATGTGATCATGCCCGTGTACTCCAGCAGAACTTTGGTCTTGTGTACAATGGCAAAGTCACCATCAGCACTGCGGGACAGACAAGCAGACATATCAGCACAACAGTGGTACAACTAGTGCTAGAAATGGCACCATTGTCACAGCATCCACTCACACCGGCCAATCAGGGAACAGGCCAACTGAGGTTGTTGTGGTGAGGGGCTGTTGTCAAGCTGAAACAGCAGTGTTACATGCAGCACATTTTAGAGGGAGAGCATGTGATCTAGAGGACTGATTTAGCCTTAGCCAGAATGAAATCTGATTTATGTTACTCAAAAGTGGCAAAGAGTAGCAAAGAGTCATATGCTGAGGGAATCTCTTCAACTAGTCACTGTAGGACTGTGTGCTGGCCTGACTTGCATCACGGGAATTTAAAAACAACATTCAGGCAAAGCATAGGTCAGTTCTTACTTGTTATAGAGAACAATGTCTGGATACCAAATGTCAGTGGAGGGAACTCTGATCTTTTTAATTCCACCATAATCACTTGGGTCCCATCGTAAATTCACATCTTCCCATTTCTGTAAATATATCATACAAAGGTTGATGTATGCCTACATTTAAAAAAGTAATGAGACTGAAAAAGAAGAGAACAGTCCACAAATAAAATTCTGCTACATCTCCCTTTGACTAATTTTATTTAAATCAAAAACTTTCAAGACAAGGCATGGATTCCTTCCAAGATGTTTTTACCTTCATCCTGAAAACATATGCCTAATAGCCAATAGGCTGCTGCTGATCAGCTTCTAACTATTTGCACACTGTTCAGTAGCAAAGATAATAACAACCTGTTTCAGTCGCACATTACTGGTAACAATCTGGTTGACTTCATCCTGTTGGTAGAGGAAAGAGGTTAGGTGTAAAAAAGGCAGTAAGAGCAGAGTATAAAGATAAAGTATCTTGGTTGCTGCACTATATTTCGTACCACACTGATGAGTTGGATGAGCTGCAGGCCCACAGTAACTTTCACTGCATCCTTATAGTGATTGACAGGACGCACAACTTTGTTGTAGTTTGAGAACAGGTCACTGACCAGGCGAGTCTCATCTTCTGAGCATTGGACAGATCCTATGAGAGACATCACAGAGGTCAGCACTACACACAGGCACTTCCTCTCTCCTGAGTTGCTCATGGTGCTGTAACTGCTGTTACAGATACTGGTCTATTATCAGTTTAGTTTGTTTACGTGCACAAGTTAAAAACAACTGTAACTGGAGATTCATCTATAGTGATATAAAGCCCAAAAGTACCCAAAACTTTTAGTCCCAGGAACTACTTTTCAAGGAACTAAAAGGTTCCTTCAGCCCATGGTTGTCTGCGTTTCCACCGCGGTCTAAAGTCCCGCGAAGATTAGGCAAATTAGCCCACTGACGTATGAAAAAGCGACGTTGTCGTCGGTCCATCTGTCCCATGATTTCTTCTGTAACCCCATACTACCACCGAAGTAGCCTACATTATTTTCTAATAACCGGGACAGCCCGGAGGGGTTTATTCCACTTATATACAATGGGCTACCAACAATGACTGTATATGATTACTTTTGTATTTATTGATTTTTATCGATTTAATCACCTGGAATTGAAATATTCTTCTGCAGCCGTTTGGGCATATTTTACCGTTGTCAAGCAAAAATGTTGTTGGTAGTTGAACTTGGACCGTTGTTATGCAACAAATAGTATATAACAGGCCAATAGTCAGATTGTAACTGTTTTATATATCCTCTCAAACACATTCATTATGTTTTTATGCAAACATTCACTTTCATGTCTTGACATCCGAGGCGACAGCATGCATTCACATTTCCAATATAACTGGCAACAACAGCAGAAAACATGCACACGTTGTAAACAATTTGCTGTTTGATTACTTTCTCATCGTCAATTCCATATAGGCTAATCGCAAAATGACAAGAATAGAACGAAAACTCTGATTTGCGTGAAAATTTAAATTAGCAGTGGTACAGCCACCATTTGCTTTCCTTCGAAGTTACTGCTAGCCGAGCAGCGAAGTGTGCCCTCCAGATGCGAACCATGCACCATAAATTAGTCCATCACCAATGTGAATTACGCAGAACTACCGCATACCTCACATAATTGTATCAAACGTTTTGAGTCAATTACAACGGGCTAACAAAGAAAATCCGGAAGAAAATATTCAGCAACCGAATTAATCCGTTTGAATGTTTTGGTACGTAATATGCTGTCCCAGCACGAATGCTTAGCATTTTATAAAACGAATACTAAAGCAAGAAAAGAACAGAAGAGTACACGTTATAATTCCAAGACGTTGGCAGGGCTATAACCAAAACTAGGCTACTGCGCCGCATAACATACAAGTTTGATTTGAAGTTATTATGAAAATAAATTGGTTTGCGGCTGCATATTTTCAAACATGGCGGTTGAAAATAAATACAAAAAAATGCTGCGAGTACTCGACCAATCAGAAATGTTCAGCGCTGCAAGCTCCACCCAAAAGGTTCCTGTACTTTCGGAAAGTACTACCCCCCGAGCAGGAACTTTTTGGGGGGTAAAATAAAGCCCCAGGAACTAAATTTAGACCCTAGTTCCTGCGGTGGAAACGCACTGAGTTCCTCAAAAGGTTCCTAGTTCCGGGGTAAAGTTCCTGCGGTGGAAACGCGGCTTAAGTTCAGGATAGGTGAGAGAACTTCCTGTGCCACTATCACAATGCCATTGTCTCCCCAGGATTCTTATTTATGCTGTGGCATAAAGTATCACCACTGCACCTCACAGCCTGTATCCAGAGTTCCTGAAGGACAAGCATTTTGCCTCCTCAGCAAAATGGCAAAATTCATAAGCACTGCAGTGCTGTTGAAAACAGCAACCACAAAACAGGCTTGTGCATAAGGAGGATATACCTACAATTTTAAATGAACATTGTAAACTGGGAGAGAACGTTACAGAAAATAAGGCCGGGGGGTATGGACATGCTTGTACTTTTGCGGTAGGTGGACGCGACAAAAATGTCCCTCATTACATTATACAACAGAATGATGCAGCCTCCTCAACTTGTCGTAGCGATAGTCTTGCAAATTTGTGTTTAATAACTGAATACGGGTTGTTAGCCTGCTACTACCTCGCCATGCGTTTGCAACTACATTTGACAGCCGTTTCAGATAGCATTACTGGTAAGCATCTGCTATTTCCGCCCCGAGTTTAACCCAAGCTGAAGTTGCAGGTCCGGTTTCGTCCTGGAAGTGACTTTGAAACGATAGGCTGCCACGCGAGTAGTAATTAAGGATTGAGTAGACGCTATCTGAGACAACTGGGAAATGAAACAACCCATGGAAACCACAAGGTGGTAGTTGGTATTAAATGTGGCTGCTAATGCCAAAAACGTAGCCTAACATGAACGCTGTGATGTGCAGCGCCTCGCAGTGTTTAGAAATAGCACAGCAAACAGAACACATGCTCCTGTCAATCAAGACACTCGAAGACGGCAGCGCATTTAATATATTTAGTTAACATAGCTTTTCCGTAGTTTTCGTTGATAAATAACGTGATATTGTCGTTAGTTCTTAATGTACTTTGTTGACGTTGCCAGCTAAGCAACGACGTAGGTCATTGTAACATGCTAGCCTACATTTTATGAAGTAGGTTATGTTTCATTTGGACTACGGAGAAAATTGTTGACAGCATTGAAAAATAAAAAAGTCAATATAATCAACGTCTGTGACAGGTAAATACATTACTGGGGAACTGCTAGCACGAGAGGCCTATATGGTATTATCAAATATACTGGACGCATAAACATGCAGTTTAGCCTACCTGTTAGGATTATAAGAGGAACCACTCCGTATAGCAGATATAGCAAATTCATTGCGCAGATTAAAAAAAAAAAAAAAACTGATTTCAATAACTGAATAATAAGAATCCTGGAAAAAGTATTCAACACAGTATGAATAGCCGTGTCTGCGGAGTCCTCACTGTCAGCCTCCGCTTGGAATGACTTGAACAGCACTGTACACAAACACCATGCTTCCCAGCACAGCTGATGATGGCTTGATGCCATTGAGACAACTCGGACAAATGCTCCCAGTGATTTATACATACATATGGGCATAGGCTATAGCATATGAGTAGGACAAATAGTTTACTGACGTGGAAAGGGATGATGAACATTTTCTCATATGGGTAGCTTTCTTAAACGCGTAGACATTTTTAGCTTTTCTGTCACTTGCAGGAGATAAGGTGAAAGAAAACAGGCTAGCCTACATTGCAAAAACTACCAAAGGAAAGAAAACCATTTTAAAAGTTAAATCAGAGGTTGTGAAAAAATTAACTAGTGGTCACCTTTCCATAAATCGTGTTACACACATTTGTCATCCCGGTTTGGAGTTGTTGTTAATTGAAATGTCGCGGGCATATTTTATTCGTCGATGGTGGGGAGACAAAGTAGGCTAAAGGTTGAGGGGAAATGTATAGTCCTCAGCAATGTGCAACCTCTCTGAATTAGCCTATAGGTGGCTCGAAACTACGAGGCTTTGAAAATGAACCCTATGGAGAGTTGGTTTTTTGGAATTTTTTTTTTTTTTTTTTCAAAATTCTAAGTCAGTGTTGTAGAACACCATTGCTTTCATTTACCATCAGTTACATCAGTAGGCTATTAGAATGTTCTGTTATGAACATTCTAATAAAATGTTTGTGATCTCTCACCACGCTGTTGTAGGCCAATTGTAGTGTAATGAAGGTGAATGAAAATGTTCACAAATCATGCAATAAAGAAAGCCATTTATTTTCACATAGGCTAGATATCTGGAAATAAGATTTCCCTACATTGACATTTGGCATCCTGACATTGTTCTCTATAACAAGTAAGAATTGGCCTATGCTTTGCCTGAATGTTGTTTTTAAATTCCTGTGATGCAAGTCAGGCCAGCACACAGTCCTACAGTGACTAGTTGAAGAGATTCCCTCAGCATATGACTCTTTGCTACTCTTTGCCACTTTTGAATAACATAAATCAGATTTCATTCTGGCTAAGGCTAAATCAGTCCTCTAGGTCACATGCTCTCCCTCTACCATGTGCTGCATGTAACACTGCTGTTTCAGCTTGACAACAGCCCCTCACCACAACAACCTCAGTTGGGCTATTCCCTGATTGGCCGGAGTGAGTGGATGCTGTGACAATGGTGCCATTTCTAGCACTAGTTGTACCAGTTCTGCTGGAGTACACAGGCATGATCACATGGAATCTACCTGCCCTCTTTAAGAGCTACTGCGAGATCATTGTGCTGTACTTTGACGTGCAGAACTGCTCTATGAAACTGGATTGGCTATAGCCTACCACGGTTCATTAATGAAGGTAACATTAAGCACGTTAACTATTCGTGTTTTCACATTTTATTTCCTACCTCTGCACCCGATTGACCATTGGAATATTAGTTTTAAAAGAAAAAAAAATTGACCAACATTTCTTCCTAGTTTATTTATGTATTATGTGTGGAAAGTGTCATTCACGTGATATGGGTCAAAGATAAACTTTACTCTATTCAAGATAGAAATAACACAGTTTAATGCAAAAGTATTGGAACATTTGCATCAGATTGGTTGTTTTTCCTCTGTACAAATGAAATTTGTATTTTAAATCAAACAATGACTACGAGGCAAAATTCACAACGTCTGCATTTATTTCACATGTTCTTTTAAACAGACATTGAACTATATCACGACAATGGCATTCAACGAGCCCCCAGTTCCAAGTCAGCATATGCATTGGGAAAAATGACCATCAGCTCAAATTTCATAGGTTTACCATATTACAATAATCATTTTAAAAAGGACAGTGTCCGGACGTGGGTTATGTCCATATTCAAATTCAAATTCAAATGGCTTTATTGGCATGACGTAACACTGTACATATTGCCAAAGCAAGCGTTTAAACATTGAAAAGCTAAACATTAATTAGAAAATATACTACAGTAAATAGTAGAAAATATAGTGGATGGAAGTATAAAATAAATATAGTCATAAAAAAAGCTGATTGTTAATATCAGCACAAAACAAAACAAATAAACTGTCATCAAATATAACAGCAACAATGTGTGTCAGGCAGGGCTTAAATTGGGGGTGGACGCAGGTGGACGGTGTCCACCCACCTTTGGTAAATAAATAAATAAATAAATAAATAATTTTGACCGGTTGTTTTACAAATAACTATGACAATCTAGAAGCGGATGCGGTAGGTAATTTCATTAACATGTAATTTCATCTATGCAACATTTTGAAGAGAGATGAATAAACAGACCACATGAACGCTGGCTATTCTTAACGGCAACTTTGATTGCCTGAGCAAAATCAGCAGGTTGCTGGTCAGCAGCTAAACTAGGATTGAATATTTCCAACATACATCATGTTTTATTCAGCGGCGACTGGTCAGCTGGAAATTGGTGGGGCGCAAAACTTTCCTTTAAACTAATCATTGAATTCAACCTGTTTTCATTAGTAATTTTCCTTTATAATCAAGCATGCCAACGACCGGATTAATCAAATGGCAAGTAGCCTAACACACAGCGTCTTCATACCGTGTTAGGGGGCTTAAATCATAAATTCAATTTATCTGTTAAAAATCTGTTTTAATCACCAAGTAGTCTACACTTAACAAAGATACACCAGTCTGTTATCTACCGTGTTAGCTTTCAGAATAACCATCAAAAACAAAACCTGCACTTCAATTTTGTTTACAATATATGCATTATGTTTGCCATGAATATGAGTGCGGAGAAAGAAGTGCATGTATCCGCAAATAATGTTGATTAAAAATGTGCACAATTTCGTACTGTAAATGAAAATAAATGTAGGCTATAAGGCCTAGGCTACTCGCTAAAACTGCCTATTTGGGAACAGCTGGCTATATATGATAGTATTGAGTAGCCTATTTTGTCGATTAATTGTATTGATACTCAAGGAAAAAAAGATTCCACCACTGCTTAGTGATTAAAACGGATTTTTCTAAATTGCATTTATCATTTAATCTCCCTAACACAATGCGAAGAAGCTGTGTCCCTTTCCAATTGATTAGTCAGATGTTTGCATGCTTGTTAATCACTGTAAATGAATTAAAACAGTTTGAGATCAATGATTAGTTTAAAGGAAAGTTTTGCGCCTCACGAGTTTAAGAAAGATGGATAAAGGAGGAAGAAAGTGAGGACACGAGGAGGATGACCGATTATTTTCGTGGGTAAAAAAAATTCTCAGCATTAATGACACTCAATAAACTTGAAATATATTATGTAAAAGCTTGCATCAATGGTATACATTCTTTTTAAAACATTGTTTTTCTTAATTACAATTATGTGCACAATACAATAAAGATACAACTATTTTGAGCTGAGACATTCATTGGTTTGTACCTTTTTTCACCCACCTCCCACCGGATCTCAGGGTCCACCCACCTCCCAAATCCCAGTTTAACCCCTGGTGTCAGGTGACTGTCACTCACTGTCCCTCGTTTTATGGCAGGCAGAAACATAGACTGCTGCTAACTCACAGCTCTTTGAGTCCTCCCCTAGTAGGACTGGTAGTTTTTCTTCATCTAATAGGGAGAAAAACTGGTAGTTTTTCTTCATCTATCCTTTGGGAGCATTTGTAATCTACTTTATAAGCTGGAAGATACAAGACAAGAAAACTGCTAGTGAGGGCCAGAGAACTGTGTATGACAACTAAGAAAGATATTGCAGAAGACATCAGAAAGTGATCACAGGATGATTATAAGCTGTGAAAAAATTCTAAATTGTCTCAATTAATCAATTAATTGCTAATGATCTTCATACATTTGGGGTGAAAGTATCACTGGACACTGTGCAGAAGACTGAGGGGCAAGTTATAGAGGCTACACTTCCAGATGTAAAACTCTCATCAGCACCAAGAACAGGAAGGTATGATTGGAATTGGCAAAAAATAAAAATAGAAAGAGGAGTCTGATGAGTTTGGAAAACAAGACTTATGGATTGCAACAGAATGACAGCTGCAGTGTATAAAAACATATTGTCCACCAATATTCAGAGAAATTCCACCAGACTCATTGAATGGAAGTTTATCACACCACAAGACAATGACCCAAAACATACAGCAGTCAGTAACCTGATTTAAACCCCTTTGGCCATGATTATCACTAACTTATCACTGATTGTCAGAAACTCCAGCTAGCAAACAGAAACCAGAAACCGAAAAGGCATTATTAAAAGCAGTATAATATATATATATATAGTATAATATATCTTATATTATATATTATATTTTTTAAAATGGCTCTGCACTCCGTAATTTTAGGTTTGTAATAAATTCACCATGTGGAAATAACAGCACTTTTTATACATTACACCCCCCCCCCCACCCCCACACCAAATTGTTCATATTGTGTAAATGAAACTAGTCATGTTTAGTACTATGCTGAATTTTCTTTGCATGCAAAGACTGCTTGAAGTCTGTGACCCATAAACATCACCAGGTGCTGAGTATCATCTCTGGTGATGCTCTGCCAGCCTGTACTACAGCCATCTTCAGCTCCTGCTTGTTTCAGGGGCTAGTTTCCTTATGTTTCTCTTCAGCCTATAAAAACATGTCCAGTTGGATTTATATAAGGTGAATGACATGGCCAGTTAAAAAGTTTTCAGTTTATGGCTTTGAAAAACTTTTACGTTTTGTTGCTTTATTAGTATGTTTGGGATCATTGTCTTGCTGTAGGATGAAGCACCGTCCTATGAATTTGGAGATATTTACTTGAACTTGAGCTGATATGATGCTTCTGTACGCTTCAGAATTTATTCTGCTGCTGCTGACAGCAGTTACATCATCAATGGAAACTGAGCCAGTACCTGTGGTAGCCATACATGCCCAAACTATAACACCCCTACCACCATGTTTCACAGATGCAGGGAATGCTTTGAATCTTGGGTAGATCCTTTTGGCCTCCACACTTTGCTTTTGCCATCACTCTGACACAAGTGAATCTTGGTCTCATCTGCCCACATGAACCTTTTTTGAAATACCCTTCAATAAAAGCTGAGAACCTCTAAACACATGTGATTTGTTTGATTGCAAATCTAAAATTGTGGAGTACAGAGCCAAATCAATAGTTTCCCTCTGTGACGGTTGAAGTGCACTTACAATATTGCATGAAAGAAAATGTAGATTTGCAAAGCCTCAGGACCTGAAAAGTCCACGGAAAAATAGCCTACTTAAAATATATAGTGATAAATTAGGCAGTCTTTACCGAACTGTTTCAGATGTCAGTTGATCGTTAATATACTCCAAAATGTGAAATATGTCTATAAAAAAAAAAGATTGAATTGAATCAGTACATGTAGAATTGTCTGGAATTACTGTGGATGTAACCTAAATTTAAAAAAAGCAAAGCAGAGCAGTTACAGTGAGACTGTAACATACTGTGTTTTGCTAGTGGAAACACTGTTGTGCTAGCCTAGCCTAGTTATCGTCTGTAAAGATCACATTATGCTTAGATGGCTGTTATGTGAAATCTATTGCCGACTTGCAACTCATGACATTTCTTTATTTTTTGAATGTTTCTCAAACTAAATGATTGATTCATGCTGAGCAGCTGTTGCAGTAACAATGTTTTACCAATAGAGACACTGTGCAACAAAATGGCTTGGCAAAGCCATTGGGCATGTCTGAAACAGCCTCTTATCAACTGTATCCTCAAAATATCTACTACTAAACATATTGCCGACTGCTTAGTGTGTATTTTTAAGTATGCAATGGGCAGTTTGTGAAAAATAGCCATCATACTATTTCCCGCTATTTTACTGTGGAAGTGCCCTTGTAGTTAACAGGCCCCTTCCTCTTTGATTTATGGGACCCAAAGATGGCTCCGCCAAAGCATGCTCCCGAATACACTCAGCCAAATCCCAGAAATAAGTATGTAATCCAGGGATTTTAATTACACTACATTTAGAGAAAATTTTGCCTACTTTCTCATCCAGTGTACTGAACTTACAGTATGTACCCAATTGAAGGTAAGTAAGTGGTTTTGGACACGGCCTTCATGAAAAAGGCTGTCCAGGTCCTGTTTGTTTCTTAGAAAGAAACGGCAGATAAAATTTTTCCATATCTCACTGGTGTATTATTGAGCATTGTCTCCAGATGGCCAGGACTGTCAAAGCACTGCCCTTCCTCCACTAGCAATAATGGGACAAGGCACTGCAATTTTTCCCTGGCCTCCGCCCCTTCAATCAGCCAGTTACTCACCCATCAACATCATCCATCTTATTTAGAGGGAAATGGAAACTATGGTGACGGCTGAATTAAGAGGGATCACTCTCTCCCCTCCTCTCTCCCCAATACCCAATACAGACAACCTCCACCAGTCCACAACCACAATACTGAAAAAAACATGTCTGACCTTGGAAGAAGAAAAAAGCATTCAGCAACCTCATTCAGCCCCTGTGCATGCTGGCAGTTGGGTCTATCTGCTCCGCGCCCAGAGACGAGCACAGCGCTGGCCCCATAGGAGCCGACACGCCCGGCCCCCTTCCATTTGCATTCTAGATGCGATTAATGCCGTCTTTTAACCCAAATCCACAGTTATGGTGATGTAACATGTCACATCTGCTGGTGCTCGCTGTGCCAATTCCCTTCCCCCACAGCACTTTGTCCCTCCAGCCCAGTTGTGCTCCAGCACACAGATTACTTGAGATCAGCCACGCCAGAGTGGAGATTAATATATGTGTTAGTGGAATGCATTTACATAATGCCTTCCCCCCTCAAAAAGAAAAATACAAATGCATGCAGTTATCTGTTGGGTATGAAAACAGAAATGCAAATGATGGTGTTTCTGAGAATTTGTCAACAGTAATGCACCTCTTAAAGATATTAGTCTTAGCAATTTAAAAATAGAAAATAAACTGACCACCTTATCTTCTGTGGACAAATGAGCAGCTACTGCACATTGCCTATTCTGTTGCTAAACACAAGCACATTGCACATTAAGTTGGCTTTTGTGAGATACAAAAATGGTGATTATTTTTTGTTGTTTTTATTTCCCCCCACAAATAATCTTACTTTTCCACAAGCAGTAGAAACTTGATTCTCATAGAGAGTATCCCATTCAAGTAATACCCAAGCTTAGACTATATAGCGACAACTTAATTTGATCATATGAATTCCCAATTAGTTTTGTTTTCTCTTCTCCACCTTAACTAATGTGTGGCAAGTATTTTGGGTGCTGTAGACATTGGTGGTGGTTGAGATGAGTTTCCCCTTCACAATGGATCACTTTCAGAATCTGACATTAAAAAAGCGATCTATATTCTTATAATCCATTATTATTTTAAGCCAACAAACATCAATCTATGTAATGTGGTTTTCAGGTTCCTTTTCTTTCATTTTCAGAATGTTGTTGCTGTTCTACGAGCTGGTGAAGTACCTTATAATATTAGTGAATATGTTCTATTGCCATTCAGCTGTTTTAAATACGTTTTCTGTCCTACCTTGGAAAACTAGGCAATACATAAATCAATTATCATTCATTACACACTGAACACAATATTCTTAATCGGGCATGATTTAATCACCATGAAACTTGAATCGGACTTATAGCAGAACGGTTTGTAAGATACCTAAATAGGTTCATGATCTGTTTCAGTAATACTATACATGGAGGTTTCAGTAACATTTTCAAAGCTGTCATATGACTATATAATAATAATTCAGAGGATACCTAATGGTAAAAGTAGTTATTTGAACTTTGAATAAATGCAATTATACTATCTTTTATATATAGTATCTATACTGTATATACTCTATATCTTTTTGTATCACCATAAAAATAATACATTTGACCAAACCTGTCCCTCCAGGTCCATTTTTCTTGTCATTATTAGTTGAGAGATTTAACACCAATCAGAATACATGAGATACAACACTACCCAAAATCGACCCCCCCCCCCCAAAAAAAGGAAAAACCATGGAAAAAAACTGTTGTAAATTGAAAGCTGATTGGAGCAGTCAAGTCAATCTTTATTATTCCACAGGGAAATCTGTTCTTGCAGACAGGGTCAATAAAAACAAACAATTATGACATAAAGGGACATAACACTAGACAAGATTCTGTTCTCACAACCGACACCAATATAATCAATACATACAGTGATGATCAAAAGAAATTGATAAGCCACCTATACTTGTTTCAAGACGTGTATGTGAAGTGAGAGAAAAACCAATTACAATAATGCTATGAAAATAAACACTATAAAATACAATAAACTGCATGACACAAGAAATATCAGTATAAAATATTTAATGAGAACACAGAAGAATATGCAGGTATTTGTGTCTTGTTCAGCAGAATGCCTGTAAAGACTTGTTTATGGCCGTTGCGCTTAACCCTGGGAACTCTATGACATTGGCAAGACAGTAGATGCTGGAATTAAAAAAATGATGGGGGCGTGGACTGTCTGAAAGTACACATTCTTCTTTTTGTAAAACTTGTTTAATGAACAGCTCGGACAGATATTTCTGTTGTGATCCAAACATTTTGTCACTCGGCTTTACAATTTGGTTTAGTCGGTTTTAGTTTTTAATGTTCAAGTTACCCACCATGATGAGAAAGAAAATATTAAAACAATAAAAGCACTGTAGAAAAGTCTCATCGTTGTTCTGTTGACTTAAGAAAAATAATGAATTTCCTCAAAAATAAAGAGTGTTCTTTCCTGTGAATTACAGTAGTGTTCCACTCAAATTTAAGCTGTGAATCAACCATCCCTTGGCATTTATAATCATCAACAATTTATACTCCTTGATCTTTTACAGTTGTTAGTTGCAGTGGGGTAGTTTGCCACCTAAAGTCAATGATCGTGTGTTTAGTTTTCATGATTTTTAATTGCAGAAAGGACTCAAAACACCAATTTAAAATGTACCAGACTAACAATATCAGAGTCACGTGAAAACTGTATAATAAGCCTGCTTTCATGCTTGGAATGGCAGTCACTCAACAGTATATATAAGAACAAATAGAAGATTAAACAGTGTGATGAATCAGTGGATGAGAAGTCATTAGAGACAACCATTTACCCTCACAACTTACTGTAAGTCCTTGTTGTTAGATCCATTACCAAGTCATCTTTGAACTTATGTAAATTTGGGCAAAAATAGACAAACGCGGACATCCATTTGATTAAAATATTTTGCTCTGCTGCAAGATAACTGAAATCTGCCTGTGTAGCTTCTCCCAATGAACCCCTAACCCATAGCAGAACTACCACCAGGCAACCTCATACCAAATATATAAGAATATGTTCACAAGAACAATTATTATCACATTCAGGCCTGCATTCAAATACAGGCTTCATTAACACACAAATATAAACCTTATTCAGACCTGAGAGAAACAACAAGCATCATTTCTGAATCAAAAGAGGGAATGGCAGCATACTAAACACAGTCCTGATTGATGAACAGACCATCCTATACAGACGGTCTCACTAAACACAACTGAAAAATTCTTGATGGAGTTAATATACATTTAAAAAGATTTAATGCAGCGCATAGAATATCAGAGCATTTATAATATTGTGGATGTGTGAATATAGGTCATTCTGTCTAGAGAAGAAATCTAGTCTTAGAGCACTGAAAGGTCACTTATCACGCATCACAGAATTACCTTTTAGGATAAAAACTGGCTTCATGTGGAAAAACAGCCACATCGCAATTAATTCAGAAACATTTTATTTGATGTGTGTCAATGAGGCCTCTGTAGCCAATGAACACAGCAGTGGTCTGGGCAGCATGATGTCTATTTGGTGCCCTTGACTTGTATGATAAAAATCTATTTCTGCATACATATCCAAATTGTGTAGATAATTTTGGTTTGTAATGATGGTTTCTGACCGATTCAAAAAAAATTTCTGCACCTATATGTCAGAAATATAATTAGTGCATTTTAGGAAGGACAATGGTGTAAAAAAACTGTAATTATTAAGATTAATCTTAATGTCATTAGTAGATGCTTTGGCACAGTGGTAGGCAACTAACATGGTTCTTTGAGAACTGTTAAATAGTTAAATATTGTATTGTATACTGTAAATATGTCATAAGGGTATATTTTAGAGGAGAAATTGTTTTTAGAGGGAGGCAGCTTTTATTTGCACAATGATTTATTGTCAACAGTACAACAGGAGCCATACATATGCCCATTCTAGTAAGTGCAGCAATCTCATGCCAAATTTAATGCTTACAGGGTCAAGTTCACCTGAGAGGACACAGACAGTACCTGAGAAATTAAATCAATTGTCATTGCTTTATGTTTCTATATGTATCCACAATGACAAGTGAAACCAATTCCAAAATCCTGAGACAGAAAGTGAAGTAAAACATTGCAGATAGACTTTTGGTACTCCACGCATACTCCATGTTTTTTTATATGCAGATTCCAAAAATGTTTTGTACATATACAACGTAAATATTTAATTTCTTCCTCAAAATAAAGTATTTTGAGAACCTAGGCACAGAAATGCATAACTACATTTAGCTAACATGCTAGACTATATGGTTCAGAGGAGACTGCACTAACTCATTGCTGAGACTACACAGTTAAAGTCTACTGACTGAATATTTTAATAAAATAGCAAGGGATTTAATGCTGTGTTTCTGAAAATGTATGCTGCAAGTTAGCTAGCTAATCTAAGCAAGTAACAAAACTTGTAAACTAGCCATTTCACAAATTAATTCACTTTAATAAGCTGATGATCTATCTAGCAAGAAAGCTATCCAATTTTGGAAGCTGCCTTGTTAATGAGTTATTTTACAAACAATGCACTCTGAATAAGAAAGATTCCAATGATCATGATGAAAATGCCCCAGAACTGTAGATTTCCCCAAACCTTATGCAAACACACACAGAAAAGCCTCTCGTTTATTAGCCTGTCAAAGTGGATTTTACAATGGGTTTCAATGGGATCAAAATCTATTTCCCTCAGCATGCGCAGAAGAGACTGTTTTCAGTTTCTTCCTTGGTTTAAGTGCCTGGTCCTTCCCACCCCCTCCAGCTCTAATGTACTCTCTATGACCTAGACAGGGCAACAATGCCTTTTTTGTACACAGACAGAATACCGCAGACGTTGTTCAGTGGGCTAAGGGTCAGGTCTCGTCAGATTTATGGGTCTTAATAATCAAACCAAAAAGTTGTGGTTTCCAGTTACCAACAAGAACAAGGGCATTTAAACGAATTGTAAATGGACTGCATTTATATAGGCCTAGTGCTTTTATCCAAAGCGCTTTACAATTGATGCCTCTCATTCAGCCATTCACACACACTCACACACCAATGGTGAAAGGCTGCCATGCAAGGTACCAATCAGCTCGTTGGGAGCAATTAGGGGTTAGGTGTCTTGCTCAGGGACACTTCGACACACCCAGGGCGGGGGATCGAACCGGCAACCCTCCGACTGCCAGACAACCGCTCTTACCTCCTGAGCTATGTCGCCCCAGAATGGAATTTTATAGTGAATTTCAAAAAACCAGATGCAAACATTTCCCCATAAACTGCCATTCTGTTGTCTGCTGTGCCAGGACATAAACTTCAAAAGGAAGGCACACCCCCAAGCCCCTCCATGTCCTAGTTTCCCAGAATCTCGTCAGGAAATCTAAAAATAGAGAAATACAATTCCACGCTACTTAAGAGATAAACATGGCACGGCTCTTCCCAGCTATCATAGTTAAATGCTTGTACTGCACGTACAATTACAGCATTGGAATGTGCAGACATTGCACAGGAAAGATTTAGCTTGTGGCAAGGGCTGAAAATAAAATGTGTGAATCAAAGTGACATTGTTTTTTCTATGTGGCCAGCAATTAAGAATGCAGTGACAGGAGATGAGGGTTGCCTTGGGTACCTTGGGCATTAGGGCTGAGAGCGAATCAGTGTGAGGGCAGCCGCAATTACAATGATTGACACAGCGTTAGAGGGGCTGTAGGATGAAGGTTGCGCTGTCACTCCAAATATGCAAATACGAATGCACAAACCTCATTTGTCAAGGTCATTCTTCAAGTGCAAATCAATGTAGAGGAGCACGGAGCAGTCAAAGCTAATTTCTTTCTTTCTGAAATAACACAATACTGCAGTTTCACTCAACGATTGGACTAATGTGCTCAACCAAGGTGACACACGAGACATTTCATTTTGGAAAGCAAGTTTTAATAAATTAATATATTCATGCGCAAATCAAGTACAAAAATATTACAACCAAACCATGAACTAAACACTGAATATTGCAAATTTAACACAATGGAATTTTGAAGGCCGGGTTCATTCAGAGAGGCATGAAGAGAGTACATTGGTTTCTTGGATTCTGTTAGAAAGAAGCTTCAAAATTAACCGAAAATGGTACTGCATATATATAAAAAAAACAAAAAACAAAAACAGAAACAAAAAAAAAAAAAAAAACAATTGGTCAAATATATCATCACAAAGGCATTAAAAAAAATACTGTATCCTATGTCACATCCAGGTACATAGTGTTTCACAAAAACAACGTGCCCATTTGGCAACAATGAGCTACATCCACAGGACAAAAGAGCATAGTCACAATGCTGTACAACCTTAAACACATGCTGGGTTACTGCTAAAAGGCTATCCCAAAATAAAGACGCTCGGCCATGTTTGGTCCATCTCCATTTTAATGACCCCCGACAAAAATGGGGAGGCAGACATGCAAGACCTGGGTTCAAGGTACATAATCCACACCCATCACAGGGGGGGAGGGGGCAAGGTTATTCAGTAAAGGTCCACAGGAAGAGGAAATATGGGGCGGTATCAAAAAAAACAAAACAAAAAAAAAAAAACCTTCATATTGGAGTCTTTGCACCAACGAAACGATATCGAGCTGCATTATATGAAAAAGTGATTCCTTCATTCACCGTTTTGTCGAGTTGATCCCTTTCAGAAGAGAATGTCTTCATTTTTGATGAGCGACTCAACCACCTGCCTCTGGTAGCGGATGTCGTTGAGCGCCGTCATGGCGTCCAGGTCCGGGGCGCGCATCAGCGTGGGCCCGAACACTATCCCCAGATTCTCCGCGTTCATCAGGTTGTCCTTCTCGTTCTGGGTCACCCTGCGGAGAGGAAGGCCGTGGGTGAGGTTGGGGCAGAGCAGCGAGCACGGGAATAACGTGGAGCTGAACGCGCAGGCCTGAGAGACGGCTGAAAGCCTCCCTGGCGGGGCGGGGCGATGCCGCGGGGGGGCGGGGGGGGGGTTCTGGACGGCGGGATGTGGAAGACACAATTTCAGCACCAACATTTGTCAGCCGAGGCTCCCCCACAGACGCGCGCGCCAGCAGAGACGGCGGCTGCAGCTCACCTCTTTAAGTGGGCCATGAGGTACCTCAGGGTCTCACAGTGCGCCAGCGGCAGGAGCTTCAGCGCCTCGTGCAGGGCCTCCAAGCGCTCGTCAGGATCGGTGAGCTCTGGAACACAGCGAGCGTCCTGTCAGACAAGCCTCAGGAGGCGTGGCCTCCCTATCTCCATTAAAAGCAGCGTCCGTCCCCTCTATCCCCCCCACAGTCAGAGAGAGGAAGGCCACACCCCTCTGAGGCTTGTCCTGTCAAACGCCAATTTCAATGTCAGAAAAGCCTCAGGGGGGCGTGGCCTCCCTCTCTGCATCACTCTGCTCACTCTGTTCGCCTTAGTGAGCACCCCCAGTCCTTTCCACAGAGACACACATCAGCATTCCCTCCCATGTTCAGATCAGAGCCTCGCGTCCTCCACAGAGAATCAGAGGAACCACACGAGTGACGACGGTGAGTGAAAACCATCGATCTCCATCGATCTAGCATGGCGTCTGAGGCTACAGCGCGCTCTTCGCGGCACATCAGAACACCAGTCAAGGCATCAAGCTCAGCCCACGTGTTTTAAAGACGACGACGCATCACGCCGGAAGCTCCAATCGCAACGCGGCCCCTTTGTTCCACATCGCGTGGTCTTTCATGCAGAGCGGGAGGCGAATGTTCGCTGAACACCGTTTTCACGCATCGCGTTATCCAAATCGTACCGAAAGTGTCCTCACGCCAAATACGTGTCACTAATGGTTTCTACTACGCTCCTTTTTCCCCCCAAACAGCACTCTTCACTGATGCACATGCACAAGCACACGCACACACCTGCAGGAGGGTAAGACGCATTTGTTTCGCTCACTCACTTGCTGCTTCGATGAACCGGGGGTAGGCATCGTATGTGATGACAGGAATGGGCAAATCCCTGAAGTAAAGTTTAAGTGCACCAGTGATGATATTGATGTCTTCATAAGCATTTACAGAGATGTCTGCCTTCTCTCCATCTGACAAGAGACGAGGGAGAGGTTAGCATCACAGCGCAGGACAGCAGCGATAACGCAGGCCCCTCCCCCTCCCCCTCCAGCTCCAGCTGAGCGAAGCCTGGCCTAATTCTGCAGCAGGGCTGCATCTGTATGGCTGTATGGCACAGCGCTGTGAGGGTGCCTGACACTGCACCAGGAGCATCCAGAGAAAAGGCTCTGCTCTGCTCTGCTAGTCATTGTGTGAGGGGTTTCCCCTGCTCTCACACACACACACACACACTAACACTAATAAACACACACATTAAAACAAACACACACTAAGACAAACACTAAAACAAACCCACACACACACTAAAACACACACAAACACTAAAACAAACACACACACACACAAACACACACTAAAACAAACCCACACACATACATACACACACTAAAACAAACCCACACACACACACACACACACACACACAGACCAACAAACACGCACAGACATGCACAAACACACACGCACGCGCGCACACACACACACACACACAAAACACACAGCGCTGGACAGGCGCATTGCTTTGAACTTTTCCCCCTTGTGTGTGACCTGAAAGACCCTCATAAAACATGGGGCTCTTTAGACAAGAGATCTGATGAGCTGTGTGGAGCTAATGCTGGATGAGTCTGATCAAACAGACAGTGACGCTCCTTGGTTTTGGATCATCTAAGGGTAAGCAATCCTCTTACATGCATGAACTCATCCTCTAATTAATGTACAATCTTCTCCTTAATATCAAATAAATGAACGGTCCATTACATAAATAGTAATGTTCATCACACATTGATGTGAAGATGTTAAATATGCAAATGGCTCTTAGGCACACACCACACAGCTTTCCACATCAATATTTGGGGCACATGCAGTGCCCATCAACAGGAAGTCAAAGGAACACATACCTCTGTCAAATGCCAGCTTGACATCTTCAATTAAATCACTGAATCCTGATATCCTGTACAGCCCCTCAGACTTCAGACCTGAGCGAGACACAAGCACAAAATCAATCTTATCATGCACCGCTGACAGGGACCGCCCACACACGCCAAACGTCTAATTTCAGTTTTTAATAAATGTAAAACACAATTAATATTTAGTCTGTAAAACCCTGAAACACAAACAGTGCAGTCTTTGTGTAGGAGTGGTAGCCTTCATATACACGTATAGCCGGCAGCACGAGGTGGAGTAAAGGCCCCCGAAAGCACCCCCAGCAGACAGACTTAAGAGCTCTCTCCTCCCTGCAGCTGCACCAGGGGGACACAGATCACTCCCTCTGAGGGCGTTAAATCTGTCTGCGCGAGGAGCGTGGGGGGAAATAAAGCCTCCGTGCGAATCGATGAGGCGCAGGGCGCGCGGCGGCTCTCTGCGACAGCAGCACGGGGACGACCCGGACTGGCGCCCGGCGTCCGGCCTGTCCGGTGCAGGCTCACCTCTCGACTCGATCTCCCGGATGCACATGTCCACCACCATGGGCCGCTTGGCGTTGTGGGCCTTCACCAGGGTGGTCAGGTCGCAGCTGTACACCTTCTTTACGTGCTTCAGATCGGGCTTGCAGTCGTTGGGGACCATCTTGGAGCACTGCTTGTGCACGTTGAGCCCGCAGTCTGGAGGAGAGAGATAGGGTGGAAACCCTGAGCAGGATCCTCACAATCCCATTTCCAAAGCAATCCCCCAGACAAACACCATCCCAAGCAGGGGGGCACTGGTCCATTCACAGCTGCTAACACTCTGCTCACCCAGTTAAGGGTTTCAGAAGTCACAGTGTCTAACACGCCTAGTAAATTATAAATAAATGAAAATACATGCATGGAAAAATCAGTGATATGACTGCAGCTGGTCTGGAAGTGAGATCTCATTTCCTCAGGTCCACTGAGAGAGCTAATGGCCGTATTGATTGCTTCTTTGTACGCTGCGGAGACTGTGAGCCTCTTTGATCAATGCTCGCCCTCTGAGTGGCATTGCTCACTACGGTGCTCATTGACGGCTAGTGACATCACTTCCTGGTGGGCTGCTGCCGTCAAGAGTTCGGAGTGAGGAGTGGGGGGGAGAGTACTACACAAACATCGCTTCTGTCTCCTGATTATTCACTGCTTAACTGCAGTACGTGGGCACTGAAAAACTAAATCTACATTTGCCCTTTACCACAAACAGTCTCACATTCCGAGCAGTGGCCAGTGAAGCGTGTCACACGACTGGTTGTTTAGGGAGGGATGCGGTTTTGTCCAGCCAGACGCGCACTGGGCGGAGTTCACATTAACACAGCGGGCAGAGAACAAAGGATGGGCTGAGCTGGAGCTAAAACACCAGACATTTAGAATAGGGCAGGGCCTACCACACTGCCTACTGCCTGAGACTGTTTGGGTGAGGTATATTGTATATTAAAACAGGTAAATCCAATGGCAATTTTAAACACTCATTTACCAGTCATTTAACAAATAATTCATTAAACTGTACCTCAAATGTAGAGCAATCTTGCAAGGAAAGTAATGTTTGACACACTTTGAATCGAAGCCAACGTTTCCCTCTTTCAGTCTGTACGAGATTCATTACAAACAGTCAATGCGCCAGCCAGCTATCACATTCACCTTTACATGAATAAAATGCCACGTGATTGGCTGGGTGGAGACAGGCCAGTTCAATCTGATAAACTGCGTAGCTGTGTCACGCTGTGGTTTGGTTTAATTGGCCAATGGCATGAAGGCAGGTGCGCTGAATGGGCAGGATAATGCGCTTTGTGGGAAGCTGTAGACAATAGCGACCCGTGAGACCTAGCAGGGCTGGGAAGTGCTCATAGATTCAAATGTGCACGGCAGTTTTAATGACGCCTGTTTGTATCAACATTGCACAGCAGGAGAACGGCACACAGTGCATGTAAACACACGCAGACATATGTGTGAGCGTGGGCGTGTACGCACATTCCTTCAGTGGGCGGAAGGGGAACATGTCTTGAAACCTTTCAAAACTGTTTGTAAGCACACAGGCGCTGATTGTACAGTGTGATAAAATGTAGTATGCTATACTCTATCCATTCTATCAACCAGAGAATTTTCAGGTTGGGCTGACAAAGTGAATCAATCATTGGAGCAGAATGCATATTTCTGGCTGGGAATTTACCCAGTTCCCATGTCTGGAAGCCAGTATCAGTATGACCACCATGCCAGACGGTGACTCTTAAGACATAATATGCATTTATATTTTTTCAGTTTTTTTTTCTTCCATAATTTTTAAATGCCACAGATATTACAAGCACACATCAAAACCCATCATCTTGACATGGTCATGATTACTAGTAGTCTCAATAACGTATTCCCTTGCAACAGCAGTTTCAATAAAATAAACTATTTTTAATTTATAATAACTAAGTTTTCCATACTGATTGTTGCTGTGCCAAGCTTTTAAAATGCAGACATGTTCATTTTTACAGAGCCCTTTGCCCTCTATGGATTATTAATCAATGCACTTATATGGAAATAAGGATGAAGCAGGCTCCATGCCCAGCCCCCACGCTAGTGTGCATGTGAATGAGCGGGGCGCAGTGTGTTTGGGGGGTGGGGACCGTGGCCTCAGAGAGCAGGGTTCACCTTGAGCAGACTCAGCGCGGCAGCCAGCAGGCAGATGCAGGGGGAGCCCCCCTCCCCACCGTGAAAACAATGAGCGCAGGCCAGCACGCCCCGCTCTGCTCCCAACCCGCACACTGCTGCAGGCCTCACGCGGCCTGTTCCCCTAGCGCTAAAGGGGGAACGGCCCCAAAGTCGGAACACGCGCGCACAAATACACGATGCGATGAAGAATCACATCAGATGAAAAAAATGTCCATGTTACACACACTACAGTTAGCAATTTTATATTTTCAGAGGAACTCACAAGTCCTTTATTTATATTAACCTATGGGGAAATGTAATTACCTCAAAATACATTATTCTTTCAAGTGCTGGAGACAGCTCTGACAGCTCGATTGTGCCAAATCCAATATTCCCTTTAATACAATGCTGTTGTGTACCTCGAGAGCTCAGTGTTTTGCACTGTGAGCAGTGACCTTCAGTCCCGGGGGGGTTGGGGGGGGGTCTACACACAAGGGGGCTGAACGCAGGCCGGCTGGCTGTGCCCTCAGCTCCACTCTCAGGGCTGGGACAGAGCACCGAGCCCAAGCCACCGTCCCATCTGTCCTGGGGACTGTGCGGGGAAAGCGAGACCCACAGCGGACCGCGCGGCTCACCAGGACGCGGCGAGCTCTCGCTCCGTCACCTCGCCTAACCTTCAGAGCTCCGGAGCCGCTCGACCCGCGCGCTGCGCAGTCAGCCAAACGCACTCCATCCATCGATTGGCTGATGGATTCATTTAGCGACCGCGGGACCGCGGCAGTCGCAAGGCGGCCCGAGGACGTGCCTGGAATGACCTGCGGGGCGGGGCCGGGGGGCGGGGCCGGGTTTGGGCTGCTCAATGTTAATACTCCCACGTGCTCACGCTCTGCGTCTCTGGCCGCTGGGGGCCTTCTGCAGTGACATCTTCACAAACGCGCGCTGGCACGACCTCCTTTCCCAGCACCGCCCCACATAAACATCTCACACAAATGGGGGAGGGGGGGGGGTTACATTTTGGAAACACAAATAAGATGCATATCAAATAAGATGGCTGCCCTAGTTTCTGGTATCCATGTCAGAGGCTGAGGAAGCCAGGGAAGCGCGTCTAAACATATCCTCCCTCCCTAACATGCTTGGCTATGAGTGCCCCATCGGCCACTTTCCAAAGCAACAGATAAATGATTCATCACCCTGCGTCCACAAACAAAGGTGCACAACACTCTTGTTCCATAAATAATGCATGAAGTACACACATCCCACAGCATTACAGCAGTAATCTGTACAGAGCCCCAGAGTCTGCGTTGTATAGAAAATATCTGAAATTCATATTCAACATGCTTGACACATGGTGTCTTTTTAAATTACAGTATCGTTCTGATATGATAGTCACAAGCTGTAATGCACACCAATGACAGCAAGGGACAATGACTTCCCATTACATTTCTCTCTGAATATCCCAACCAAAGTTTTAAGAAGAACAACAGCACGAAAAAAATAATCAATTTCGTTTCTACCAGATCACCAAATGGCTAGTAACACAACGTTTAACTGAATAGAATCGGTCAGAAACTTGGCATCGATTGTAGCATTACCTACCCCTGATTTCTCACAAAGCTCCCATAAAGAGTTCTGATTCCACACTGGTTACATAATTCCTCTGATCCATAGCTAGATTATGGGATTTCCTACAACACATGGTTATTTGGGCCTAAACTGTAATTAAAAATAAAAAAAAACTAGGGCAACGATGTATACTGGGCATATACTGTAAATGGGCTTCACAAAACACATTCACACGGTTAATCTCCATTCAACACATTAACTGTGCACAGTTGCATAATACTTCCAGCTTTGTGTCAGAGCCTTGTAAAGTAGGGAGTGTGCCTTCACATATCAAAATAAAGCTATGAAAAAGATGTACTTCACAGTAAAATCATTTACCTTCACATTATCACAGTAAATGACCACATCAACAGACATCACAGTAAATCGTGTACCGGCAGGTATTACAGTAAAGGGGTATACCTGCAGGTGTCAGTAAAGGGGTATACCTGCAGGTGTCAGTAAAGCGGTATACCGGCAGGTGTCAGTAAAGGGGTATACCGGGAGGTGTAAAGGGGTACCTCCCGGTATACCCCTATACCAGTAAAGGGGTATACCGGGAGGTGTTACAGTAAAGGGGTATACCGGCAGGTGTTACAGTAAAGGGGTATACCGGGAGGTGTTACAGTAAAGGGGTATACCGGGAGGTGTTACAGTAAAGGGGTATACCGGCAGGTGTCAGTAAAGGGGTATACCGGGAGGTGTTACAGTAAAGGGGTATACCGGCAGGTGTCAGTAAAGGGGTATACCGGCAGGTATTACAGTAAAGGGGTATACCTGCAGGTGTCAGTAAAGGGGTATACCTGCAGGTGTCAGTAAAGCGGTATACCGGCAGGTGTCAGTAAAGGGGTATACCGGGAGGTGTTACAGTAAAGGGGTATACCGGGAGGTGTTACAGTAAAGGGGTATACCGGGAGGTGTTACAGTAAAGGGGTATACCGGCAGGTGTTACAGTAAAGGGGTATACCGGGAGGTGTTACAGTAAAGGGGTATACCGGGAGGTGTTACAGTAAAGGGGTATACCGGCAGGTGTCAGTAAAGGGGTATACCGGGAGGTGTTACAGTAAAGGGGTATACCGGCAGGTGTCAGTAAAGGGGTATACCGGCAGGTGTCAGTAAAGGGGTATACCTGCAGGTGTCAGTAAAGGGGTATACCGGCAGGTGTCAGTAAAGGGGTATACCTGCAGGTGTTACAGTAAAGGGATATACTTGCAGGTGTCAATAAAGGGGTGTACCTGCAGGTGTCAGTAAATGGGTGTCCGTGCAGGTGTCAAAGTAAATCATGTACCTGTATGTGTCACAGTAAACACATTTACCTGCACATTTGACTCCCTGAGCAATCAGCCCCCACATGAAGTTGGCGCAGTATTCACACCAGTGAGGCCCGCGGAATGTGTGCACCTGTGGGAGACAGCAGGGTCAGTACTGGGGCCCCACACCCATCCCTTCAGACACACACTAACAGCTCAACTCCATCAGAATATTGTGAAGATATTTCTCTCTAATGTACAATACCTTTAACTTTGCAGAATGTCTTTTGATTGTATATAAAAATAATAAAAACAGTAGTAGCTAATAAACATTAGGCACTGTGCTCGCACAAGGCTCAACAGAATCATTGTCAGTACAATAGAGAATTTAAAAAAATACAGCAGCAGCTCAACATTTGTGTTTAGCTCGTGTAAAACCCAACAAAACACTGGATTAAACAAACAAAAATAATTAGGAGGATCTTTTAGAGGAACTCCCAGCATGCAAAAACTCAGGCCTGACTGGAATGAGCCGAATGTTTGGGATTATCCCTGCGCTGATAAGAGGAATCAGAGCAGAGTCAAATCTGACTGGATGTTTAATCTACTCAAACAATTAACGAGGGAGGGCATGCGAAAAACAGGCGATGCGGAGCGGGGGGAGCTGCCAGCTGAGGGGGCGAGTTGTCATGGAAATCAGCTCAGGCAACGTGAAAAGCTGCCTTCCCACAGAGAGAGGAAGCCTCACTCCGCCAGGTAACAGCGCAGCCAATCAGGAGTGCCCCCTCTCCCTCTCCAGGGACAGGGAAGCCGACTTCCGCAGACTCCTCAGCCAAACCACTTATCCTCCGCAGTTCAGCCGTTTAACTGAACCCTTCCGAGCGCAGAGAGCGGCTCTGGGCTGCCAGCGGAGTTCTCAGCAAACGCAGCACGAGAGGATTAGGCAGATAATGCCACAAAAAGGAGACGCCATTAGGATTAGAAATGAAAAGCATCCCTGCCGAAAAGACCTGGGCAAACCCCAAAAGAAGGCAGTTTCTTTAGCGCACCGCTAACGTACCGTCCGGTCCAGTAGGCCACATTAGGGAATAATTACTGCCAACTGAGTGGAAGGTAACTTTAAAATCGAATGTCTTTGGATACATTTTTTGAATATATTTTCCCAAAAACAAAGCAGTAACTAATGTGGGCTGGTGGCCACACTAAGTTTTATCCTTATTCATAACTGCCTTATGAGGAAATAAAGGAATTCCATCAAGCTCAAGGCTGTTTCTGCCCTGAACGCTTTCACAGTAAACAGCAGGCACAATGCTGTGCGGTTCCTGTCCCCCAGAATGCTCTGAGGCTGGGCGTCTGTCTTTTAGAGGAAAATGCTCAATTCAGGTCAGAGAGCCTGAAAGCAGAAAGGCAGGACAGGACGCTGAGGCACTGCGTGAAGCGGAGGGGATTGCGTGGGGATCTCAGAGGGCACGCGTCCGTCTCCCAAATGGGGCGGCAGTGGTTCAGCTAACAGAAGACAAACAGGGGCACCCTCCTCTGCGTCACCTCCGCCCCCCTGTCCCCCATTCTGTAGCCTAATCTCCCCCATCTGCTGTCCGAAAAGAACAGCGGCACCCCACACGGCTCCCAACAGATCTGCCTCTTTTGAAAAGGGCTCGCAGAACAGAAGCACCCACCCCCAGCCTGTGACATCACCGCAGACAAACATCTCAACTTCCTACACAATAACCGACCTACACAACCACAGTTACTCTCAGTGCATCAGTTCCCATGTGAACAGATAATAAATGCATCTCTACTCACAGCGAGTGGGTACATACACAGCGGGTGGGTACATACACATTCTGTGGGTACATACACAGCAAGTGGGTACATACACAGCAAGTGGGTACATACACAGCGAGTGGGTACATACACAGCGAGTGGGTACATACACAGCGAGTGGGTACATACACAGCGAGTGGGTACATACACAGCGAGTGGGTACACACACAGCGAGTGGGTACACACACAGCGAGTGGGTACACACACAGCGAGTGGGTACATACACATTCTGTGGGTACACACACAGCGAGTGGGTACATACACATTCTGTGGGTACATGCACAGTGCGTGTGGGTACACAAACAGCGAGTGGGTACACACACATTCTGTGAGTGCATACACAGTGAGTGTGGGTTCGGGGGACCCTTACCTTGAAGTTGTGCACTTTCTCGTACTTGGGCGTGCGGTCGTTCTCCTTCAGCGTGGCTCGGCGCACCAGCGAGGTGAGCTGCGAATAAGCAAACAGTTTGAGCGGTTGCCAGAGCGTGGCGGGGGGCTTCTGCGGCCCCATCCTCACCCCCAGCGCCGCCGCCAGGATGTCCTGCTGCCCGCCGTCCTGCTTGGGCTTGTGGACCAGGGACTGGTCCCCTTTCCTGCCCGCACGCGACTCCCTGGACGGCATGGGGACGCTGAAGCACGGCACCCCCCCGGGGGGCTCTGCGCGAAAACGGAGAAACGCAGAGAGCTGCGGTGTGCGGAGGACGCGCGGGCCGACTCTAAAGCCCCGCAGTGCTCAGTCCCGGACCAGACTCTGCGCTGCCTCTGCCATGCCGTCCCAAAGAGATGCCCGTCGCTCTAAGAGCACACGGTGAAACTGAGAGAAGCGAAATAAAAATACAAAAAAAAAAATCCCCAAAACAAAGCAGAAAACTTGCTTGAAATTTCGCAGACGTTTAAGAAGTCCCTTCGCGCAGGCGAGGCTGTGGCAGTCTGGAGCGGCAGATTGGAGACAGAGGGGTGAAAGCCCAGTGTGCGCCTTCTCTGCGCATCTATATGCAGATTTGAGTGCGGTTGTTGTGTTAATCCTCTCCTGTGCGGAGCTGATACTGGAACACAGGCAGCACTGTGTGTGGACTCCGCCAGAGCGGAGGAGAGAAGGAAGAGGAGGGGGGCGGGGCCAGCAGCAGTCACGCTGGATTAGACGGGTCACATTATGGAGCCAGCTAACCAATCAGAGCCGAGCTTACTGTGCCTTATCCCTAATACTCCCTTCCCCCCCCCTAGCAAGCAGGCAGGCCAGTGAGTGGGAGCAGAGAAAGAGGAGGGGGGGAGGGAGGGAGAGAAGAAAGGGATGGTAATGAGTGATGAATGAGTCACGCATCATCACTGAGGTTCAGAGTGGCTCTCAGCGACCACCACGCAGGGCTGGCTTCCGTACCCATCAGGACTGGGAATGTTTACACTGCCAGAGGATCACAAAGAGACCCTCGCCGCACTGGCTGGGAAAAACAACACCGCTCACATTCTGTTCTGTTTTCTGGGCTCACTGACTCAAATCATTCTACTTCAACTTTATCTGTACCCTAAAATAAAGATAACATTAACAAAAAGAAGAAAGTGTTCCATTTGAAACTCATATTTGTTTAAATTTATATCACCCATCAGAACACCATTTTTCATAGAATGTAAAAACTCTATAATATAAACACGGCTCCAGAACAGTCAAGTAACTGGAGAGATATTATGCAAAAGAACAAATTTTTCATAAAAAAGGGTAGCAGATTTCACTCATTAAAACACCCAGAGACAAGCCCATATGTCCTCCCTGGATGCAATTAAAATCTGTTAGATATACTGTTCCCCAGGTTCAACTTTATTCTTCTGATTTAAATGTAAAAATAAATAAATAAAGATGAAAAGGATATGTAAATGAATGCTAATTAGAGCAATGCTATATGCAAAAAAAAAAAACAACTAATAAATGCAAGCTGTTTTTATAAAAACTACCTTCACTAATGCTCCACACAGATGCACACTCAAAACATCAGAAGGCTACAAATATTATTGTTCAACCAGAAAAAAAAAATGCAAAAAGGTGATTTCTGGGACAGTATTTGGATTAATCTATGAAAATGAAAATAAGCAGCCCATCACATTTGGCAGGGTTCTCCCTGCTGCAGTAAAACAAAGGGAGCAGGGCTGCTGAACACTGTGCGCGCTGCGACGGTCACGCTGCAGAGGGACTGATTCACTAACGCCCACGCTCCACATCTGAAGCACTTTCCCTCCCACACCTCAGAGGCTGATTAAGGCCAGCGGAGAGGAGCTCGCCCAGTCGCCCCGCTCCCCAGGCTGAACCAGGCGGGGCTCCAGCCTCCGGCTCACAGCCGGACACGGACCCTGGAAGCTGAGGCCGGAGTGAGCTCCACTCTCACTCTCAGGGAACCCCGCGGTGCCTCAGGACGGGCACCCGAAAGCAGAGGAGCTCTGTCACGAGGACTCCGCCCCCTCCAAACTCACAGCCACTCTCTCGGCCCTTCTGCCAACTGACATTGATGGATCTGCTCATTTGTCAAACGTTTCCCTGGTTGGGTTTTAAAAAGAAAAAAAGAAAAAAAACACACACCAGTTGATTCAATTAATTAGTCTTTTCTGATGGTCTTGTCCATCTGAGAATAAGAATTACTCCTCATGCATCTGCTTCTTTCTGCACAAGTTCAGATGTCATTTGTTACGGCAAAACGTTTGCTGCAATTTTCCCCAAAACAATTCAAATATACAACTCCTTCATAACTTGGAAACTGAAAATGCACATTTCCCTTCATTTCCCCATTGCTCCAGCACTAATCATGAAAGATGTATGAATAAAACTATGAGGGGTGATAGATAGGCTCTGGCTGTCAGGAAGCACATATAATAATGTGTGATAATCATTCTCCTCCCTTCTCCTGCCAGAGATCACTGCTACACAAACACATTAAGAGCACTACATTCAACAAAAGTCTCTTCCCTTCTCTCTTTACCCACAGAATTAAAATGGTCTAATCGATGGTCTAAGCATCAAGGAAGCACACATGACTTCCTGTAAGTGAAGCTGCATGGGGTTATCTCTGAATAGCTACCAACAAAAGCAGACCTTCTGCAGTCTGCACAAAGCCATAATGTCTACCACAAGCGTGCTTCCAGATAGCACTGGAAAATTAAAATTAATTATTTATGAGAAGCAAAACATGGAAACCAAAGGAGCTACATGTGCCATATAAATGGACCAGGCGCTACCAGGCGCATGCATAATGGTGACAATAATGACAACTGGATTTATACAGAGCCTTCAATCTATTAGAAAGGTCCTCAAGAGTACTTCACTGTGAAAAAGGGTCGCCAACCTCAACTGCCGCCAATCTGTGAAATGCAACAGCCATTTTGTGCCTTAAAAGCCACTCATCCAAAGTGGAGAAGCACTACTATTCTATCTGGGGGATGATTTGTGGCCAGATTGGCAGAGCCAGATTGGGGATTTGGCCATGGCACCAGGGAACACCCCTGTGGTTTGTGAGAAGTGCCATGGGACTTTCAATGAGCCTGAACCTCGATTTAAATATTAATGAAGGTGGTGATGTGGATTTAAATAATTTTAAATAATAAAGATCATTAACATTGTGCGGTTAGTCACAGTCAGATTAAAGAACAAATTTGCAGGAACACATAAAATATGTATTTTTTGCCATCTGGAAATATTTCAAACACCCAGAAAACAATATACAATATTCATATACAATATTCTACTTGACAACATAGTGCTCCTAGGATTTAGGAAAATAACTTGGCATAGATAGAAACAACTCTGATCACATAAAATATGAATACTCAATGTATAGATTGCCATTGGTGCTTTCAGCTACATGTTATTAACACTGATCTTAACATTTATACACGTGTGGGTACTTGTCCATTGCCAATTCAGCAATTCAGTGTGTTAACACAATGTTCCCACCTTTCAGACTTGAGCACACAGCCGTTTCCTTGTTTCTCTCACAGTCATAGTCTATGAAGTCCACTAGATGTTGGTGAAATTCTGGATGGGACTTACATTACGAAGCCAGATCTGATATGTGCAAACAGAAAACTGAGTATACCCTAAACAACTAGAGCTTCTCTCGGCCTGGCTAATGTTTCCGCATGAAGAAAGGACACAGGGCAGCATATATGGACATGTCATATCCTTTGTAAGGTCTCATTCTTGTGCTTTTACTTGTTCCAAAGCCATGTATCACATTTGCCGCCCATGTTCTGTATTCTATACTCAGAGGGAAAAAAAACATTTTTAAAAGGGTCTCACCTACATGTTAATGCCACACCCACAGTCTATCAACCAAAAATGGGCTGATTTTCGAGCAGTCATGGAACTGCAACCACCATTTCTGTTCCGCTTAGCTTACACATTCTATTTTAACATTACAAAACACCTATGTGCGTGCATCATGCCTTCCCTAAACTTAATGCAATTGCATTTTTATGAATGCGTGTGGAAGGTGGTGTCTACATTCAGTGTTCACAGCAATGAGGTGAGTGGACATCCAGCACGTTTGTGGTCAATTCCACTAATGCAGTATGAATTAGATTTTCAATCAATTCTCTAAATTCCATTCCTTCTCAATTCTATTAATTCAGCATGTTTAAAAGTATCATTTTGAATTCATTCTACAAACATGAATTGAAATCAATACTTTCCCCAAGCAATTCCTTTCAGCTGCCTTGAGTTCAATACCATTACATCCTTAAACCAAATCCTCTTATTTCAGGGACATCTATAAAACCAGTTCCACTGTTTAAAGGTCATTGGAATGCCACTTTCTGATCAGTTCTCCACTTCTTGTTAAAGTTTTTATGATGAATACAGTTTAATGAATTTTATGATGAATACAGTTTAAATAGGAATGTACCCCAACCAAAGACAATCAGAAAAGGTTAAAGTGTCAAGGTGATCATTAGAACATGTTTTTCATTAATGGTGGATTCATGAAAATTGATGCTGAAGTCCTGTTAGTAGAAAAGCTATCCTGATTTCTCATTAATCAGGCCAGCTCCTGTGGCAAGAGTGAAAAGGAGCTGCAGCAGCAATGTCCACAGTGACCTTCAATAACAACGGATTTAACCCTTCCTGAGCCGAGGGAAAGGCAGAGCAATAACGTCCTCAGCAGGGAAGGGCAGGGACGCGCATACGCCGAAATTCGACAGCACCGATGAGCCGTGCTTCCCACTCACAGAGATAATAAAACACAATCAGCCTGAAAAGCATTCCTTCTGGATGTGAACCAACGTCAGGCTTGACTAAGAGCAGAAAAGATCGCTTTGGCCTCATTTAAAATGTAGCGTGACGGTGCGTCCACAATTAACTCCTGCACAGTGGAGATTTATTGCACATGGGCAGCACTCGAAAAGCACGGAGGCCAGTGGCTAAGTTAAATTAGCCATAGCAGCACTCTAAAATGGGCAAACACCAAAGAGAGATAGGAGTGTGTTTGGAGCTGAGATGCAACACTCCTCTCTCTAAAGGAACGTAGGAGGCCTGTATTACATAATGTTATATAACCCGAAAGGGATGCGTAATTACACGTAGATACAAAGCTCCGGAGTTGGGGAGCGGTAGGATTACTCAGATTGGCGCCCTGGCGTTGATGGTTTCGATCTCGCGTTCGAGTCGTCGGGCCTTGTGTATCATTATCGCCTCTGCCCTCGTGAGATCCGTGTAAAGAACCGGACTCAGGAAAACAGGGCCGGGTCCAGGCATGCCTTAGGGGAGAACGGCCTGCTGGGAGTCAAAGTGCGATAGAGGGCTCTCTGTTCGTACAGCACGGTGATGCTGTAACACCGCAGGTTGGTGATTATGTAAGCCGGTCACAAGGAAGGGCGGGGGAATAAGAAGGCGGGAAGGAGGACGGACGGTAACCTTGAGGAATAACGCCCCTCCTCGCGCAGAGACCTTTGTTGTGTCACCCGGACCGGCAGAGAGAGAATGGCTGTCCAAGTGAAAGCCGGGCAAATTTACGGGAGGCCGCGAGAGGTTACCACAGCTCGCCACGACAATCATACAACCAATCCAAGCACAACAAATGAGATCCGCACAGCGCGCTCCGGGTGCGCGTCCAAGCAGCCGCAAGCTGCACATTCTGCCTCACGCTAATGGGAGCCATTAGTCACTCCCAGATCCCCACGCTAACACAGCCCTGACTTTGTGCTGGGGCACCAAGCACTAACACCGTGTCCGGGGTAGTCACATTTATGGTATGATCGTGAAGCCACGTACATCCTAAGTGCTGAACGTGCGGCTGCATTTGTTCTCTTGTTTATACTGAGCGCATTACATAAAGAGAGACCTGGGACTGCAGGACAGAACTCCAGAAAGAGCAGAGAGCGCGTGATGACTATCACAAGTGCAGAAACTGCATCACAGATTACATAACGGCAGTTTCAGTGTGAAACGCTGAGATTGTGTGGGCACTTTGTTCCGCCTACCTCCCACAGGCGAAGCAGCCTCTGCTCCCAGCATCATCTCTGGGGCAGCGGAAGGACTGAAATAAGAGACTTCCATAGGCGACCAGCCCTGGCTTAATCTGGGGAGATAAGCACTGCAGTGCCCCCAGCGCACAGAGCAGGCCGACCCCCAGCCACCGAAAGCCACAGTCTTTCCGCTTACGCTGCAAAAAGCCGAAGCAAAACAAATTATAGTGTTTCAAGACAAATAAATTACCTGGCTCTGCCCCCCGCCTTGACAGTGATGCATGGGGCTGCATTCACAAGCACATGCTGCCTTGCACACGCCAAGGTCACATGAGAACACACGCTGTGCATGATGCATTAGGGCCGGCATGTTTACATGTGTGTGAGGCTGGCAGGAAGCATGAACGCCTGTGGGTTTCACATACATCCAACCTGCCCTGATGGTACCAAGTCTACTGTGTGATTTCCCTTCTCTTCTTTCAATATGGCCTTTTCATTACAATAAGGTAAACACAAAAATAAGAAAAAATAAAATTATCAAAATTAAGAATTAATGTTGTTCAATGAATAACCACAAATAAATTGGATTAACAGTATATTAAATGATAGAACTTCGACCTTAGTGAAAACTACAGGTTTCAAATAAAGATCTCAGGGTCATGAGGAATCATTTCAGCAGGAAAATGCCTGTTCCATCGCATTTATTAGTCCAGCAGTTCATTAGATAATTTTCCAATTCAAAACCTTCTGAATTATTTATGCCTCATGTGTGTGAATTTCAGCAGACAAATGAATAAGTAATGGCCCCCAGCAAAACCCCAGTCTAAGTGAAATATTTTCCATTCAAACGGCTACTAAAATGAAATACTGATATTTTCATTTCTTTATTTAGTTAAAATGCCTGTCTCGGCAGCATCCAATCTTTCGCTGCCCTGCTTGGCTGCGGTCAATGGTCTGGGATTCGATACCAGACAGTCGGGTGTGCCACAACTTCAAAGACCAGTGTTCAGTAGCACATACCAGTCCTCAGCCCAGCATACAGATATTTACTATGCATGGGCAAAGTACCTGAGTACTTGAATACTCGAAAGACGACTGCTCAAGTACTATATCTCCTTAAAAACAAATTTATGATAATTAATGGAAGTGAATGCGTAATCTTACTTAATTATATTTACGCTGCAGCATTAGCAGATCTGTGTTTAATGAGTAATAATGTTAGCTTCTAGAATCCTTCCTCAACAAAAGGCATTTCCACAGCAGAAGTGGTTTGGACGCTGCCAAGGCACAATGGTGAGTAGCCTACGCTACAGTGTAAGCCTATTCTCTGGTGTTTCGTGTAGCTAGTTATAGCTAATGATTCCGGTTTCCATCTTTGCTATGATGACAGGAACTGAAAGAACTGACAACACCATATATAATCTCTGACCAAAAGCCTTTTCTGACATTTCTCTAACACTAGAATCCCAAATGTCTACCCTCCTGTGTAGTCCATCTCTGCTCGTTGTTTATTTTTCCTTCTAAAAGCTAACCAACAGTATTTGGAAGACATTTGGAAAAAAGTGATTATTACAGGGCAAATTAAACAATGGCAACAAGGCGTGCACAATATATGGCATGTTTTAATTAATTTAAAGTGACAATCTCGAAGATTTCAGTTTCGTTCTCTATGGCGGTGCCAATGGCGAGAAGCGGTAATTGCAGGTGTGTTTTTGGACCTCACTTCCCATAGATCCAACCGGATCCAACCAGTGTCGCCTGTGTGACGTCAGCCAGATGGCACGCCAACTATAACACTTACTATTTACTGAATAAAAAACGATTGTTATAAAAGTAACGTTATGTACATACTCATTCGTTGTCTAACATTAGGCTAACTCAAGATGTCTTTACACTGCCGAGCCGGGTTAAAATGTCGTAGCAAACCTGGGGTAGAATTAGTGATTATCAATTTCTGCAAACGTTCTTTATCCACCGGTATGAACATCTTTACACTGCAGAGAAGAATTTGCGGGATTCGCTGTGGCTTGTGCAATTATGTATCTCGTGCACAATAAGCAGTCTTTTTCGTGCATGATTGTTGTGTAGTATTTTTGAAACAACTGCCTTGCAAAATGTTACCCCTGGTGTTTCTGGTTTTGCTAGCTAAACTGTTTGAGAATAAAGCTGAGCTGGGTGTTAAATTAGCAATCAGAACAAGAAGAATAAAACAAAAACAAAGGAGATTTCATCAAAAAGGGCATAAAGGCTGAAGGAACATATGAGGAAGCGTAATAAAATAATAACAATGCTAATCCATACTGCCGTATTCTTTTATTTCGTTTTCTCCTGCATGACGTCTTCAGAAATCAGACCCGGCTCTGCTCCACATAGCCCGGCTTTATTCCGATCATTATAATATATTGATGAACTCGATGGCAATGTAAATAACGGTAACGTTAAGGCCAGTTCAGATCAATGATTCGCAACAAGGCGAAACAGTTTTAGAATGTTGCAGAGAAAATTGCAGCGGTGTGAACTGGCTAGTAGCAGAGCCGTTGTCTGCCCTGAGGTTTTAAAAGACCGTCCTTGTCAAATCGCCAAGTGCAGTTTTAGAACGTTTACAATCAGACGTCTTGGAATTTTGCAAGTTGCACCCAGTCTCGTTGCGAATCATAGATCTGAACTGGCCTTAAGTTAGCTACACTGTAACAAGGTAGCATTGCATTCGAGAGACGGTTTGCAAGGTCGGTACCGGTCGGTAGCGTTAGCTAGCGTTTTTTTCTAATTGTTAGCCGACATTAGATTGTGTTAATTACATTAGCTAGCTAGCTAGCTAACGCAACGTTACCTGATATGAGAGATGGATACTGTGCGCAACGTTGTCTAAACTAATGTTGTCTTTCTTGACATGGTCCGGTAGCTGTGCAAATAGCTATGTAATTTAGTAAAGTTACATTGTCATTAAATGTAATACGAAATCTACATCAACAAATAATATGATCTCTCATGTTACACAAAAACTTTTTAGGGTTCCATAACTCCCCAACCCCCCTTTCTCTGTTATTGTAACGCATGCAGCACCGCCGCGCTCACACACAAGTGAGTTGAAGCCTGTTGCGTTCGTTCCGCCTACCCTCTCTGGCGGACCAACCACTGGTGGGTGATGAAAAACGCGTCAGTAACTGTGCGCCGCTTGTGATTTTTTCCCGGGAATGTCGCCACAGACACCAAGTTTTTCAATCATGAATTATGATAATAATAGTATAAATTGATATAAAAATAGGCTCAATCACCATTGTATTACCCAATGCAGCAACAGATAGTGACTTAAAAGACACTTATTTTAATGAAAATCTTTACACTTTAAGACAGTGACATAAATAACAGAGTAAGCTGATCATCAGCCTCCTCTAGGTACAGTGTTGTTTCCACACCCTGCACTAACAACACTCCAAACGCAAGCAGGCACTCAAGCTATCCCTCGGCTACTATCCAAATGCCCATCTGTGACATCTCCCTCAAATCTGCTGCTTCCAGAAGACCACACCTTTAAGACCCTTAAAAGAAAGCCTTGCCCACAAAAACAGGAAAAGAAGGGAGTAATCAGTCCACTGGCAGTGAATTCACATTTGCTCAGCTAGACAGCAATGATCCAGAACCAAGCAGGAGCAGGTAAACTCGGCATTTTCTACTGCAGTGCACTGCAGTGGCTGGAGCGAGGCCAAATGCGGAACGTTCTGGCTCTTCACTGAGGCCAAAGTGATTACAGGGGTGTGCGGAGGGGGAAAATGATGCCGTGTAATACGCAGGATGCGTGGGGCTCCCGGCAGGAAGCTGCAGCAAACCGAGATGGACGATTACATTTATTACTGGGAGGTTGCCGGGAGCTTTACAAGTTTACGTAAGTAAATGTCCTCAACTATGCAGGCGGAGAGAGAGCCTGGCTCGTGCGTCAGACGAGGGGAGGTCAAAAACACTAGAGCGGAGCCAGTACTGTACGCTCAGTCCTTGAGTTAATAGCGGCGTCCGCTACTGTTCTACAGCCCACTGTAAGCAATCCTGGCTGCAGCAGATCGATTTGGTTACATAACTGTGCTGCACTTCTTCACCCTCTTCCCCCGCAACACGATGACAACACAGCGCAGGTGCGCCAGCTTTCCATGAGACGCTGAAGTTTCATAACCACAAGCTTCAGCGCTCATCTGCAGCCGCGCTGCTCTGTCCAGAGAATGTGTGCGTGTGATTTAAGCATGAGCTGCTGAGGGACCAAACAAACGCAAAGGAGTCTGGGAAATTAGACAATACAGACGTGAATGAAGGTTATACGAATTGGCGAACTGTCAAAAAGACACCATACCAGGACAAAACAACAACACAAAAAATCTAACAAGCGGACAGATGCTGAATTACCTTTAAAGGGGAACACAACTGAAAATTTCAAAGCACTCTTACCAACCAAAGGTCTGTCAGAGGGCTTCTCACTGTAACACAGGAATAGCTTTGAGTTCCAGTGGCTTGTGATATCAGCTGGATATAAACCACTGACATTTAGACTGGAGTAGATACAGACTTCCTACTGTGTTCACTATTGAAGTCAGAAATATAATAAGGAGAAATCAATGCAAGGTTTGGTGTTCTGTGTCACAAAAAAAGTGCATTGGAGATGTAAAGATTTATCACTTTCACCCAGTAAACAACAATTTCACCTTGGCAAACAGAAGACTGACACTCCTATAATAACCCTACCTATCATACAGTCAGTTCTGCTTTACAGTGTGCTCTTCATATTATATAACAGACTGTGTTCTACTGCATTAAATTATTAATTTCCCAACACAGAACAAGTACCAACAAAAATCTAGCACTGATTTTGTCATATTTAATTTCGGTCTGTCTTCATTAGGGAACATGGCGGAAAAATGTGTTACTAGCCCAGTCTATATACTAATGGATTATATCCAGCTGACATAAGGAAATGTCAAGATGTTCCTGCCTTTCCTGCCTTAACCCTACACCACAATGGAAAGTTCTGGATGAACAAGTACACTTCTCACCAAGGCCCAGCAGAACCTCCAGGAGTGGCAGACACCCTAAGTGCATCAGTACAAAATCAGTTGCCCGTGCCCGTTCACTTGCTTTAGCTAACTGCGCTTCCTACAGCTAGGCCTTTCTCATTACTTGCAGCTAACTGCTAGCTCATAAGCCTAGCCTTTCTACAGTTCACTTGCTTTAGCTAACTGCTAGGCCTTCCATACAGCCTAGGCCTTTCTACAGTTCACTTGCTTTAGCTAACTGCTAGGCCTTCCATACAGCCTAGGCCTTTCTACAGTTCACTTGCTCTAGCCATCTACTTACAGTGCTTTAACCAGCAGGCTAATAATGGCAAGACTTTCCAACCCACATCCTACGTGAATAGTCACATGGTTACGCATGTTTAGCATTGTTTCCAATACAGGGATGATATGCATGAATGACACCAGTACTGAAAGCGGAAGGCAACATGTTTTGCACAAACAGTGGCACCATGGGTTCCACTTATGCACAGAAGAACACAAAGATATTCATAGCTGCAATTGCACATTTTTTTCATTTGTGTGCTGGGGGGGGGGGGTGTCTCAGGGCCAACAAAAGCTCGAGGCCTAGGGGAAGAGGCAGGCTTTACAGCAGAAGTGCTACTAAACGCAGATTTACCATAAAATACGACAGCCACTGATATTCTGGCATACATGGTCTTTATAGTATCCCAAATAAACCATGACTTGGGCTGTTTTTCACTTTTGCGAAATACTTTAATGTCAACAAAATATCTTAATGCAAACAAACCAGCGTAATCTAAGTGGCTTATTAAAACAAAGTAGCACTTTAAATATAATGGCTTAATGCAACAACAGTATCTTCTCAAAAACTCAAAATCACATGTACCTGTATACTTTCATAACCAAAAGACAAAAGTACATCTTGTAGTTGCTCCAGAAATGCCAGGTTTTTGGGGTTTACCCTGACACTAAGCTAGAGAGTGAATTGTTACCCAAGACTCGGTGAAAAATAGAAGTAAGAAGGTATACTCAGAAAAGGGCGAGTAATAAACCATGTCTTACACCCATAACCAGGATACTGGGTTATTTGAGTTTTGGCTACTGTAATAGGGTATTTACATGACTCATAGTCAAAATGCTTGTATATTTGGGTTAACATCAAAATATTAATGCAAGTGACATCAGAGCCAGCTATGGCTACTTTTAATCACAATCGCTGGGCAACTGCCTGAAGTTTCAACCTATTAACAGCCCTAGAATAAATGCCACTGTATATAACAAGCAGCCTTCCTGCCCAGACACTCGACATCTGTGGGTCCCAGAGCACTACAAGGTCGCGGGACACAAATGAGGGTATAAATACAGAACAAAATCAAATCCTTTCATTCACCTCCAAACCAATCCATGACAGGTGGTATATTGTTAGGCACAAATTTCAACAAACAGAGGTAGATTCAATATGTCTGGGTGGACGAGGGGCTTGTTTTCAGACCTCGATTTAACCTGGTCCTGGCAAAAGATAATTTCACATTGCACTGGGTAATCCGAGAACACAGCAGAGCTGGACCTGCCCAGGCTGTAGTGTCCTGCTGTGGTTCAGCTCAGATAAGCCACTGGTAATGTATTAGTGCTTAAGTTTACTTCATCTTCCTGTTCTGACTTTAAATGAGAGCGCATGTGGGGGCGGGGGCACTGTGTTTGCGTCGTCTGGACGGGGCGTAATTAAATCTGCTCTAGAGCACGTGGTTCCCATGGGAACTGGAGCGCTCGTGTCTCCTTCCTGTGTACGCTGGTGCTTATCTTGTTTGCCGAAACGAGCTCGACTGTTTCCAGAGGGAGGGCTGCGTTACCGCCTGCTTTTCAGCTTCACTGTTTGAATAATTAAACGCCCTTATTTTAATACATTCGACAGAGATCTCTGAGCAACAGACATGTCTGAGTGGCCCATTACAGCCCACATTAACAGCTTCAGGAGACTTGCAGTTTACTGACAAAGAGTACACTCCGGCTTAAAGTAAAGAAGGGAAAAAGGTGCAAAGCAAACAATGCTTGCAAAGAGACAATTCACACAGGTTATCCATCTGCACACTGAATAACCAAGATGACAGATGGTGGGTCTTCAACCACTCCAACTGTATTTCCACTTAACCTATAAGCCTGAAGCTTGTTGGTAGTTAAATACAGAAAAATTTAACAAAAAAACATTTGAGTTATAGTGGCACCTGCTTTCTACATGCCACTGACAATTACACTAACCGTTGGTGATCATTTTAATATTTCTACCATCGAGTCACCAGTCTGGCATTTTTGACTTGAGGCAATGATTTAAACCAAGAGGCTCCGTTTCATGAATAAGTAATTCAAACTGACAAACAGATGACAGCTGGTGGTGTTGTGATGAAGATGTCTGCCATTTACTGCTCGTTAGCGTGTAAACAATGGGCGGGGTGAAGAGGGGCCTGGTGACTGTGCGCTGCACGCAGAGGCCTGTGTGGTGCGCATGGCGTCCCGCCTTTACTCGTGGGCGAGTGTGGGCCACATGGGCCGACTGAGTTCCTGCTGGACGCCTCAGACAGACACCTCCCGTGCGCCTCAGGTACAGGGGGCGACACACAAGAGCAGGCCGGGGTAAACCACAAAACTAAATACAATGGTCACCAGCAAAATTCTCCCAAAATATGGATGTTGATGGATGATGCAATACTCCAGTGAGGACAGTCTTATATAAATACCTTTAAGAGAAGCCCACTGACTTGCAAGGAGGCACTGACATAACACACAGTGACCGGTACATTAAACCTATGCATGCAGACACAGTTTTCACCACAGCTTATAGTCACGTAATGCAGTTTCTGGGCATAGTGAACAGTTGCACACTGATGAGGCCTTAAGGAATGCCTTCAGAAAGGCAAGTCTGTCTGGCAGTTAACTAAACAGAGCTGCATCTGTCCACTTAATGCCAGTACTGTCAGTCTGCTTTAAATACATCTAATTAGACCTGGGCCAATTACTTTACCAGCTGGTACAAACACAAGCGCATGTGCAATACAATGGAAATGGCCGCACTCCATTTTCTAATATCTCTAAATATAATGCCAGTGGAAAGGGGAAAAGGACATTCATTTTGCTATGTTTTGTTCACCAGAATTACTGCCAAAATGACCAAGGACAACCGTTGCGTCTGTGACATTATGAAAACGCAAAACCTTTGGGATACAAACACTTTTGGGAGCGAGGGAACTTCAAAACAAAAGAGAACTTCTGTACATTTTCTCCATGGCAAAAATCACATTAATTTAAAGTGCTTTTGGTCAAAAACCTTCCCCAGAGCACAAAAACACTCCAAATCAGATTCAAAACAATTCTCTCTGACAGAGCTTTTTGTCAATATTAGCCCCTCTAGGTAAATAAATTGTGTCTATATGCAGAAAATGGAGAGGAGAGACACTATGAGAGCATTCAGTGAAATGCCACGCAACGGGATAGTTCTCAGCTTCGCATCCAATGCTGCGCTTGTGTTCACTAATTCTTTGCTTAATTTCCAGCTTTAGCCATCAGTCATAAACTATGAAAACACTACTACAACACTGGCATCTACTCGTTTTATGGTACCCTTGGTCATAAAAATCAAAGCCCCACTTTTCATTAGGTTTTTTAACCTAAAAAATAAACTGGTGCACGCGAACATCTCCTCCAACCCCAGACAGATGCTGCTTGCTCCCCTCGGGGATGGTAACTGCCCCTGTGGAAACTGCGCTCAATAGAATGGCTCCACTAAAACCTCTCAGGTCACACACCCGAGGTCTGGCAAAAAATATATATTTTATTAAAACTATGCTGTAATCAATATTTCCTTTACTGCCTTTTCTTTCCATTTAGATAATGGACGGCCCTGCTATTCATGATGGCAATGCCTGATATCCTTTTCAGGTTGCCCAGTTGTTGTCTACTTTTTTCATTTTCGATGTTTATTGCGGTCTATTTGCCGGATATTTGTCTGTTGTAGAAATGCAACCCACTATAAAAGGAAAGGAGAAAAGAAAAAAAAATGACTTAATATGAAGCTGATTACCACAGGTGTTCTCACTGAGTGGCCCTCCCCTAATATGGAGTATAAGATATAGGTCCTATATGTTTTGTGCATCTGACAAAGGTCTTTGACCAAACACTCAGCACTTTCAATAAACATGAAATATGCAACAGAGAAAATACATATACTGTTAAAAATGTGTATTTCACTGTACCTGAGTAGATAATGATTGCATGACTTGCCCCCCTTCAAAAATTATAATTTTCCATGGACCATGATGCACAGTTGGTGGTGCATTTCCAGTTTTTATTAATGGCAAGGGCAACTTGTTTCTGTGTAATAGTCACATTCAGCACCAGTGATAATACCAAAAATAATTTACATCTTTTAATTTAAAAAAAGTGCCTTATTCAAGTAGACAGGAAACACAGAGGGTAACAGATAGAGAAGGGATCACAGTTCCTACAGACAATACCACACGTCTCACCAGAATCTATGTTTTATAATAAGGAGCTTTGATATGACATAACTGCAATGGCTACTTCCAGGTTCACTTCAAACAGGTCAGTTTATAATTCAGGTATTGTTGGAGGCTCCCAGGTAAAACGCTGAAGTGCTAATGTTACTTCGCTAATGCAGTTGCCCCAACGGATCAAGAGAGTTGCATCTGAGACTGGTTCCCTGTTCTGGGGACTTGGCTGAAGCATAAAAATGCTCTCTGTTTTCGGTGCCTTTGAAGTGGAAGTGAAACGCTACTGGGCTTTCGGTTACACAACACAACGCTGCCGTGGTGCCCAGTTTGACTGTAGCAAGTCAGCTGTGGATAAACTCCCGTTTGCACTCCATGTGCTTCAATGGTCTCTGACTCCACTGGAAGTCAAGTCTTAATCATACAGTGGACAGTCTAAGATGGACAAGCTCTCCACTGTGTGCCTTGTTTGTTTGCTTGCTGTTAGTGGATGTTCAATTCCAAGTGAATGGAAACATACCCTGCCATGAGTCAGGGTCGTTCTCATTAGGATTCAGTGCTTGTATATCCATATTGTCTCCACTGTGAATGGATGAACACACAACTGGTCCCACAGACTCACGAGAGAGCCTTGAGATTTGCCACAAAAGTGAATTTATGGAATACTCAAGTAAATGCAATGAAGGTGCGGTTGTAAACCAACATTTTCTCAGGGAAGACTGACACAAGGTGATGCAGCCTGGTACTTGTGTATGTGGCAATGATGGGGGGATCCAGTGTCTTCGCAAGGTAAACTGTAGCCATACAGAACATAGAAGCTAGTGACAGAAAGCTGAACTTTGTCCAAGCTTACTGCTTCTTCAGGTATCTATATTCTAAACAACTATGAGTTCAATAATACTGCTCAACACACTGTTAAATAATAAGTGTGTTCACTTCAACATGAAAGCTAGGCAATGTATCCTTCAAATGCCAGCTTGAAAAATTATATTATCCTTCAAACGTCTTTAAATGAAAATAAACTCAGTAACTGAGCCACCTGCTGAGATCGTGTTCCTCAAAATCAGTTTCTCCAAAATTAAATAATTTGTCAGAGTGATCCAGGTAGGAGATGCAAAAATACATGTATAGCTGCATGTAATTCCACAAATTTCTATTCAGTAAATTACAATGAGGGGTCTTGTGGCATGTGTAAATAGTTATCCTGAATGTATTAGGATGGCAGGTATGCCATCTGCCAAGTAACCTAAAGGCATGCCCAATACCTACACAGCATGAGAGTATTGCATTTTCAGAGTTTCCTACAGAAATAACCAGAATGACCACAGACTTACAGACCTTAACAGCATTAATTTCTGTACTTTCCGACCTCATGTAAACACACAGAATTCACAAAGAACTTCACATATCCACACAGTAAACCTCCAAACTTGGGTTATTTTGTGTTTTTTGCCACCTCCTTTTTCCTGCCAATCACATCATCAGAAATGTTCCAGTATCACTATCAATAACTATCCTCATTGGACAATTAGTTACATCTGCCAACAACATCTCATCTTGAAATTAGCCAATTGCAGAACACTCCATACACAGGCAAAAGGACATAGTAAAGCTTTGTGGTCGCCATCTTGGCTTTGGAACCAATGTTAGACAGGGAGTCACAGACATGCAAATTCATAACTACCGCAAACTTTCTTCCATCAACTACTCGGAAAGGACATTACATTATAGAAGGGCATAGAAGTCAATTTTGGGTGGCCCCTAGTGACCCCCCCCCCCCACTCCTGACACCAACCCTGCACGAAACCCTCAAAATATCCACGCAGCTCCTCATAAAGTGTATGTCAACTAACCTCAAGAACTAAACCATTTCTGTACTTGGAACAATATTTCTTCTACACCAACTGCCAAATTTTGATGGATTTCAATTTTTAAAAAATAATATTCCACTAAAGTCAGTGTCTTCTATATAACCCCAGCTGCGGCCACGTAGTGTTTTCCATTCTGGGCAATTACCAGTCTTGGCATGGTCTCCGTCCAGTCTTTTGGTGGTTTCTACTCTGCCAGGGTGGCAAGAAACTCACAGGCACATCTAAAGACCCATATAAAAATGGCAGGATTGGGCTGCTGTGTGAATCAGTCGGTTAAGGCACCACACTGTAGTGGACGGATGAGCCTCACGGTTACGAATTGAATTTGGACTGTGCCAGTGCCGACTGCGGCCAGTAGCTTGACAGGTTGACACAATTGGAAATTGTGTCACTGAGTATACGGGAGGATTCTGTTGGTTAGGATTCTGAGTTTCATCGCCCTCTCTCTAGCGACCCCTTCTGGTTGGTTAGTCGCTTGTGGACAACATGTTAAAGCTAGATATGAATGGTCTTCCTCTGACTCCACTCTGCAAGCTGAACTGTAGTCTTATTTTCCCATCGCTCACTAGCTAGCAAGCTAACTAATCCAATAATTGGAAATAGCTTTCTAGCCTTTTAATAGCTTAAAGACTTTAATAGAACTCACGATCCCACACCCATATGCTTGGTATCCTGTCAGAATCAGGAATAAATTTCTGTAATGCAAAGGCCAATGCAAAAAATAATAGTCCATCTTCAGATTTTTAGGAGTTCAAGCCTGAAGGGCTGAAACCCTATTTTTTCTGCTTTTGTGCTGGTTTATTATTAATCTTCTTCAGAAATGTTTGCGCAAATACCCGTGAGATGGTAAATGGTAGAGACATGAAATTCTGCCCATTGATTGGGAGTTGTGTGCAAGTGCTGCCCAAGAAATATGACCCCAATCGGCCTGATGGGGGCGCTATAATTAAAGGTCAAAATTTTGAACTTTGAAAAGTCATAACTCCGATGCCGTGAGTTCAATTTACACAAAATTTGCTACAGACATCCATCTATCCTCACTCTACAAATTTGCCTCAAGAACCACTAAAGTCCATGTCACCAGATTACTGGACCAAGCTTATCAAAAGTTATTCAAAGCTTGTTGATATCTTACTGCGTTTTGAAGATATTGACCAATGAACTTCAAAAGGGCGTGGCTCAGCACATAAATAGACCAAAGTCAACAATCGTTGGGCCAATCATAGCTCAGGAGGTAAGACCGATTGTCTGGCAGTCGGAGGGTTGCCGGTTCAAACCCCGCCCTGGGCGTGTCGAAGTGTCCTTGAGCAAGACACCTAACCCCTAGCCCCTAACTGCTCTGGCGAATGAGAGGCATCAATTGTAAAGCGCTTTGGATAAAAGCGCTATATAAATGCAGTCCATTTACCATAACCCTTCCACTTGTAAAGACTAGGACAATTTTAAAAAAGGGCAATTTATCCCAAAAGACTGGATTTTACATTAGCTACATGAAAATACAATTGGCTCAGGGACAATGATTCTCCTTCCATTCCTATAGTCAGTAAAAAAAACACATATACCCTAATATACAAAGCACAGCTTAAATAGAGTGCATGATTGACAGAGCTGAAGTATTTCATAGAGCTTATTTTACCAATGAGGATATTCTGAGGGTACACCCAATCAATATTTTATATTCAGATAATATTAAGAGGGTGTATAAGACTTATAATTAGTGCAAGTATGAAAAAGAAATTGAATTTGAGTCAGGCGCATAAAATGTACTACAGTCTACACTTAAATCCTTCGTATTATCAAATGTTACGTATGCACAGTACCATTTAAAAAATAAAAATAAAAATTGGGGGAGGGGGATCATAATAGTAAAAGAACAATAAAGTTAATTGTCGCAGAACCAAGTAGTGTTTTATGTCTAGTATACAGTTGAGGCCAAAAGTTTACATACACCTAGCCTAAAGACATTAAAATTCAATTTTTCACAACTCCACACATCTCATGTTACCATACATTTCCTGTGTTAAGTCAATTAGGGTATCTACTTTATTTCCATCAGAGTTAATTTCAAAATAACAGCTAAGAGACAGATTTATTTATATTATGGGTCAACAGTTTACATACACTTTGTTAGTATTTGGTGGAATTGCCTTTTAATTGCTTAACTTGAATCAAACGCTTGGGATAGCCTTCTACAAGTTTCTCACAATACTTTGCCAGAATTTTTGCCCATTCCTCCAGACAGAACTGGTGTCAGGTTTCTGGGCCTGCTTGCTTGGACATGCTTTTTCAGTTCAGTTCACATGTTTTATGGGATTCTGGTCAGGGCTTTGTGATGGCCACTCCAATACTTTCACTTTGTTGTTTTTAAGCCATTTTGTTACAACTTTGCAGGTATACTTGGGATCACTGTCCTGCTAGAAGACCTGGCTGCGACCAAGTTTTAACTTTCTAGCTGATATCTTGAGGTGTTGCTTCAGTATTTCTAGATAAATCTCATTCCTCATGATGCCATTTATTTTCTGAAGTGCACCAGTCCCTTTACTAGTAAAACACCCTCACAACATGATGCTGCCACCCCCATGCTTCACAGTTGGGATGGTGTTCTTTGGATTAAAAGGCTCACCCTTTTTCCTCCATACATAGCGCTGATCATTATGGCCAAACAGCTCAATTTCAGTTTCATCTGACCAGAGAACACTCTTCCAAAAGGCTAGGTCTTTGTCCTGATGATCACCTGCAAACTTCATTCTGACTTTTTTACGCCAGTCTTGGAGTAGGGGAATCATCCTTGCGCAACAGCCTTTTAGGCCATGGCGACGTAGGATTCTCTTAATGGTGGATGTAGATACTTTGGTACCTGATGCCTCCAACACCTTCACCAGTTTCTTTGTTGTCTGAACCCGTTGAACCTTTTGTACCAAAGTTCGTTCAGTCTCGGGAGTTAATTTGTGCCTCCTTCCTGAACAATGCATTGCCTGTGTGGTCCCAAGATTGTTTGTATAGATGCTCGTGGTGCCTTCAGTTGGAAATTGCCCCTAAGGAGGAACCAGACTTCGGGAGGTGCACAATTTTTTTACTGAGGTCTTGGCTGAGTTGCTTGGATTCTCCCATGGTATCAAGGGAAAAAGGCAGTGGCTCTAAAGGTAGGCCCTTAAATACAGCCACAGGTGCCAATTAACTCCCAATTAACTCCTAATTATGACAATTAGCCAATCAGAAGCTTCTAAAAAGTCATTACATCAATTTCTGGAATTTTCCAGACTGTTTAAAGAGACAGTCAACTTGGTGTATGTAAACTTTTGACCCACTGGAATTCAGATATAGTGAATTAAAGCTAAAATAAATCTGTCTCCAATCAATTGTTTTAAAATTACCTCTGAAGTGAACAGTAGATGTAGAAGTAGATGCCCTAATTGACTTGCCAAAAAAAATGTATGGTAACATGAAAAAGTTGTGAAAAACTAAGTTTGAATATCTTTAGCCTAGGTGTATGTAAACTTCTATCCTCAACTGTACATGTGATCATATGCAACATTGCTGGACCATACATTCAAGCACAGAAGTTCATCTAAAAAAATATATTTTTTGGAATGGCCTGAACAATAATCTTAGCACGAACCACACTACATGCAGATTAATAGGTTTGGCCCAAAATACACAACCCACTGCTAAATACTCCAATGATGAAGCATTTTCAAAAGATGCACTGTCATATAAAAGATGGGATGAGACCATTAGTGTCCGGTATTTTACTTGCACTGGCTACAGCTTCCTCAAAAAAAAAAAGACATCTTACTTGAGTCGTTGCTCCATAGTGAATGCAGTCTAAAAACATGGGCATGCAGACAGACAGATGGAATATCACATTCTAAAAAGGTCGCTCGATGACTGTTCCCAGAATTAATCAACACAAATGAACATGCCTTAACGAGCATTGCTGTGGAGACTGTAGTTCGCAGCTTTGTTAAGGCGGTGAAAACGCACTTGGCTTACCCTCTCCTCTAGGCTGCCCTCTTCTCCTGTGGGTTCTTTCCCGTCTGGGACGTCCTTGGACAGGACAGGCACGTGTCTCTTGAGCGCCGGCTCCCGGTTGAGCGTGGTGTAGCCTACGTGCTCGTAGATGGGGTTGATTGTCATCTTGGCGATGTACTCGGCGGCCTTGGTCTCGATGTAGAGCGTGATCAGGCCGTCCGTCACCAGGTCGTGGATGGACTCGAAGCGCTTCTCCCCGACAAAGTGCTTCCCATCGTAGTAGAGGCGGAAGTTTCGGGTCTGGTTTCCGAAGCTGGGTCCGAGGGAGAGAGGCAGGGGAGACGCGTTTAGGGGCGCGCTTTCCCCCCTGTTTGAGGTGCTGCCTGCAGCGAGCGAAGGGGGGAAAAGAGCGCAGTGCAGAGAGGCAGGGAGAGGCGCACCCTGTCTAATAAAGATAGATTGCCCGAGACCGGCCGCTCCTAAAAGGAATGGCTTGTTCTCCCCCTCCCGCCTCCTCTGTGCTTTCCCTACAGCTGTGGGGGAAAAGGGAATAAAAGCAATGCAATCCATGCAAGGTTTTAAAACTGTGGCGTCTGGATTGGGGTGTTCGGCCACTGCAACTGCTGGTCATAAATAATGGAGCTTTCTATTAGTGCTGATCGATACCAGTTGTACAGTATGATGTAGGTCCTTCTGTCTGCATCACCTTGGACACAACAGAGGCCTTTCCGAACTCAGGAAGCAAACAAAGCCAACAAATAACCATGTGCATCAGCGGTGCCAAAAACCGTGACAGTTAGGTACAAAAACCAAACTACAAGAAGCATTCTCTGAAGCTGGGCTGAACCCATTTAACACTGTGTGTGTGTGAGTGTGTGGGTGTGCGTGTGCACATGCGTGCGTGAGTGTGTGTGTGTGCTTGTGAGTGTGTGAGTGTGTGTGTGTGTGTTACACTTGTTAAGGGTGGGATGTGAGCAGAGGCCCATAATGCAGTGATCGCTGAAGAAAGAAGGGTAAAAATTATCTCAAAGTGATCATCTCAGAAAAAACCCTTGAGAGAATTCAAAACTCTGACGCAAGTTCATTAACCCAAAAAGCAACCTTTCCAAATTCAGATATAAGCCAGCACCCTGCGCCTCAGTTTAGATCATATTTAAGGAAAGCAATTATATGACAGAATTCGCAAGAGGAAACACTTTGGTGTGAACAGTGTGGGTGGAGCGGGGGGGTGTTGGGAGGCTGAAAATATCATGCTTGTTTGAATAATTGCATTTCCATGAAGCAAAAGCAGAAAAGTTCCCTAGTTGGTAGATACGTAAAATCAGATGAAAGATGAGGGGGGAAAAAAATAGTTTTAGCATCTACTGGACTACCCCCCCCCCCCACAAGCAGAGAAAATATTTGCTGAGCTGCTGCCTTTGGGGATGTGGGAGGGTGGGGGTGCACTTGGGCATTTGATCCTGATTTGCTCTGTCAGCTACCTTAAAGGATACGGTTTTGATCAGCAATAATGGCACTGCATGGAATGAGAATGCAAGGACTTGTAAAATGGTTGGCAGTTCAGTCCAATGAATAGCCAGGGAAAAGGAACAGGGTTTAACACTTGGTGAATTTTATTTTTAATATAAACATGAAAAAGTACTAAAGCACTTAGAACTGCTATGCTTAATTCTGTTTCTGAATAGCAGCATGTCTCCAAAAGTCTACTACAATGCATAAAGAATCAAAGACACAAGGACAGATGGAGAGACTGACAGACGGCCAGACAGAGCTGAGACCTCAAACTACAGCTAAGTTATAGCTGCTAAATTCAACAGTGGAAGGCCCACTGCCTCAACTCTACCAGTGCCTCAAAAGTACGTGACTGTTCCCTCATTGGAATTCCCCTCCATGCCCATAGAAAATATCTTTCAACACAAGACTGAGAAGCTTTCAGAGCATGGGGTTAATCTTTAAAGACAACCACAGCTGCCTCAACATTTTACACTCACAGAAAGGCAGGCACAACTAAATGCTGTTTTTGGATTTAATGTGCAGAAGAAAACATTTCTGCTCATGGCTTTCAGATTTTCCGGGCCGTTTTTCCGTACTGTGCGTTTCCTGTGTGAAATAGTCCCATAGTCTCAAATTGGAGAAAGAATTCATGACGCATGGAAAGATGGGACTTCTTTCAAAACTAACAGTGGGGGTTTTGTGTACTGCAGGCTTCCTGTTTACAGTCTGAAAGTGTAAGCGTGGAAAAACTGTTCCGCAAGTGCAAAGTCATGTTAACATCTACTGAGATAAATATTAGTTCTGCAACACCTCCCATTTCTGAGGTGTTTCCTTACAAAAGCACAGAATTTGATAAACTATATACATATGGAAATTGACACAGAGGCAATAAAAAAAATTGCTGGTCTTGCTGTTCAGAATTTCCATATTACTCATGTGCTGCTATGGCAAAATGGCAAGGATTCCTTAAAAAAATGTTTTTTAATCAAGATGTGAGAAATTTCCCCCGATTTATCAGCTAGTGAATCCCGATCAGTTATACAAACAAGCACAAAGCATTCCCTGCAGTGAAAACACATGCACAGTCCTGCTGCCTGCCAGAGTTTGGGAGGGAGGGGGGGGGGGGCAAGTGATCAGACAGAGGTATTTGATATTTTCACTCCACAAGCAAAACCAGGAATGTGAAAATCCAATTAAAATTACAGCCACCCACTCAGAGGACTGAAAGGTCAAGCATCTGGCCAAAGAGAGCAGGGCTGGAAGAGGTGTTGGAGGAAGGGGGCGAGGCACTGACCACACCTTGCAGGAAATGCGCTGCTTTGGACTAAACAGGAGGAACAGAGACACACGGCAGCACCACATCGGATAACCTAGCGGCCCTGGCTGGACGATCGGGCGGCTGTGGGCTGCATGCCAAAGCTGCATATGAAAGTCAAGGTCTTCCTTCCTGTGAGCTTATCTGTAGTCTGTGTGAAAATAATCAGTCTGTTTCGAGGAAGAACTGTGTGAATGTCTTCACTCTCCAGACTGGGCAGTGGGGACCACTCAATGTACCTGTCGTTGCAAATGGCAAATTGGACAATCTAAATTAGGGTGGGAATTGGACCAGCCCGCCAATATTATTACAACAAAATAAATAAAATCTTCTGCACTACTTGGTCCCGATTTATTCCCATGCTTAAAATTAAAACAAACGGAACAATTCTACTACACTGTGTGCGTCTTCAAACAAATTTCATTCAGGAATAAAAATCCTTCTTAATCCACTAAACATCTGCACCATTTAAAAATATGATTTCAGCAGCTCTAGAAAAGGGGGTAAAATAAATTAGGAAAAATAAATTGGTTCTAGTGATTCAGAACATAATGGGTATGTGTTTCATGTGCATACTGAACAGAAACATTACAGTGCAGTCAGTCCTTCCAGTGAAACAAGTGGTTTCAAACATTGTGTGCTTTAAATAAGAAAGTAAAAAATGTAAAAAATAAAAAAACAAAAAAACTGGAGAGCAAGTTGTCTGGGCAACATCATGTCATCTACATATTTAGTTTCACATCCTGACTCACATATGACTCACACTGCTGTAGTTATTTTTATTACCAGCAAATGTAAAGTGCGATGTAAGAGAAAATCTTCATAGTATTAATGCTCAATGCTCAGTCTCTGAAGGAGCATCTAGAGAGTTTAGTAAACTTCATTGGACAAGTGATTTTACTTGGTGCCAAATTTCTCCTGTTGGATTTTGGTTGGTCAGTGCTTCATTTCATGTGCCCACCCTACAGCTCCCTCAGACTTGTACTTCTTCCTTTTGACAAAACCTCTGACCAAAGGAGGGAACCAATTCTGCGCCGTGCCTTTGTGGTGACTTGGACAAATTAGCTAGCCAAGAGACCAGAGCATTTGTAGACAGATGGGGGGCAGTCCAGTTCACCAGATTATAGTCTTTTCTATATAGTCTATTATAGTCTCTTTTGCTACATACAACATATATGGTGAGGCCTAGGTCAGGATAGAACTCTCTAACAACTTTTAGAGAAGTTTCTTAAAATGGACAGCGCATCCACTACACACATCCTAAAGGAGATGACTCATAACAGAACCCCACCACTGCGTTGACGATTCCACAGCGCCACATTGAGGCCTGAGACCAGGACTTCCACTGACCGTAATGCTAAAGTGTAGGTCCCTGGCTGCCTCTGGCTCTCCCGAATGAGGTAGCTGCCCTCAGCTACACTCAGCAACTGATCAGCTTCTTCCCTGGAGATCATTCCATGATACCTGCACAACAAAAGCCAGATGATACACTCATCAGCTGGAATGATATACCTTTTAATGCCAAATGGAGTCTCAATGCAAGTAGGCATATCATGTTTGGTATACATGTTCTGGAAGTCGCTCTAGAGAACAGAGTCTGCTAAATGCCAGTAATGTAATGTAATATCAAGTCACAAGTATGGTTTGACAAAGTTCATGATAAAATTACACACTATACAAAACCATACACAGAAAAGTTTAGGAAAAAAGCAAAAAACGAAACTCACTCTCGTCCATAGTATTTGGGCCTGTTGTCCACCTGAGAATAGAAGAAAGATGGATTAAAGTACAGGACAACTGGTCAAATGTGATCAGTTTATTTGATGTCTAGTCAAATTTGTAACAAGACCCCTGAGCCCAGTTCAAATGCAGCGGGTGAAACAGCAGACACAATTAGACAGATTAAAATACATTTTCACTTGCTAATGAAGTTCTTTATTAAATCCCTCATTCCAGGAAGTGCAACGTCTTTCAATCTTAAATGCTATCTACGGAGCTGGTGGACCATGTTAGCTTATGACTGGTCACCGTCATCGTTAGAACCTGCTGTAACTAATATGATTTCAGTGCAATGCTTAGCAGCATGAAAGGGCTAGTGTAGGGAACCCTTGCTCTGCAGTTATTAGTAATACCAATATAAGAAGTAGATCAACTGATTACAAAAACACACAAAGAACGAGAAGACCATAAGCAGCCGATTTGAGCATTTAACCTTGAGAGTGACGGCTGAATGTGAAAGGTAATAATCAGTAAAGCTCTATGAATAGAAATGAGGGGCAGATTAAAAAGGCATCGGGTCATTCTCAGAGATATTGAGAGGTGCTGAGTTGCTTTGTGTTCAATCACACGAGACCCCTGGCAGCTCCCTCCCTTCCCTGTATTGAGCTCTGCTCTGGCAGATTAAATGAACATTCGGCGGGTGGGGGTGGTTTGCACAAAGCAGCCCCATGCTAAAGGATCCTAAGAATGGTATCCCTAAAACAGACACAAGCACACATACAAACACACATACAAACACACACACACACACACACACACACTTTCATTGAGCGAGTCATAGGTTAACCCCGGCTTCTTTCAACGTAATTAAGACTGATACACTTTTTTTTTTAAACAATTCCTTATCACGGTCAGGGCTAAAGAGTTAGAGAATGGTGGACAGTGACGTGACCTGCAGGGCAATGAGCAAGCTAATGAAGCAAACAGAGAGAGGCGAGGGAATAAAAACAAATCAGCTGGCTGTGATAAAATGCTATTTTTAACAATGTGCTGCCCAGTCAGTGAGCAGTGGATGGGGAGGGGGAAGGCGTCCAATCGGTGTTTGGTTACGACGATTTGTTGAGCAGTGCATTGTGCACAGCTTCAGAAAGGATTCCACATGAAAAATCTACATCAGCCAGGCTTCAGAGGTTTGGACACCAACCAAATTTTGAGAGCAGCATTAAATGAAGCTCACGCTGCACTCCTAAAACCTATGAACACTTCCTGTAGTGCCACATGAGGATCCTGTATCGATTCACACAATATTAACCTTGAACGATCGTCCTGGGGTGAGATCAAATTACGCAGACAGACCAAAATGAGAGCACAGTATCAGTAGAATACAGTGTAAAATACTCAATTCTCTGCCTGCCTGGAACCTTGAGAAAGAACAGTGTGACCATAACAAAAATAAAAATAAATAATTTAAATAAAAAGGGTCTTATTCTATTAAATGTCCATGAGAAGATATGTATATTCAAGTGCCCAATGTCCACTCGTACACAGTGAGGAACGTGTGCATGTGTCAGATGGTGGGAAGGAAATGGGAGATTTCTCTGGTTTGAAAATTATTCCTTGCTTTTCAACATTACAAACCCACCAAAGTAATGAAAAGAATATTCCATTTCAAATATTTTGGATGAAACTACCCTTCAGCTTCTGTTCATTTAATGAGGGGGACAGAAATTTCAAAGGGGGAGGAAAGAAAGCTGTAATCGAATCGAATTACTACACTTACGAGTAACCGGCTTTGAGTGAAGAGGCCAGCCGGTGTCCATTCAGAAAGCAGGATTACGGAGTTGGCTGAATAACGGCATCGAACCGCTCTTTTTACTTCAGGCCATGTTCCAAATTTGGGAGGGTTCTTGATTTTACTCGGTGTAGTTATCCAGCTGACTCAGTGATCCTGCTTCGTGATGCAGGCCCCAGTAGTCACCAGATGTAAATACACCTGTTTTACACCAGTGAACAGCTCAAACGGACGATTAAAAACCCAAAACTGAAACCACCAAGCATGGAGGAACCTGGCCTGTGACAGCAGAAACTGGGTCACTACTGGAACTTTGTGTTGGCAATGCTTCCAGCTGTGGACCCTTCCCAAGGCAGAATACCCTTCCAGGGGACCAGCTGGCCACACTGCCACGTCCAGATGAAACCCTGATCTGTGAGAGGGACTGCAAGCAGGGATCCCAACAACATAGCAGCAGGCCACCGCCTGGCTACAGAAAGAAGAACACACAGAGAGAGCTTGACGGTTGAAACCAGCGGTCGTGTCAGTTCATGGAATGCAGGACATTTAAAAACCTGCGTTTTACACTAATTCACTTGTTGTTCATAATTTTATTATGACATTTTTAACATTACTAGGATGAAAAATAACACAAATGTTTTGGCATTCTGACCAAAACTCATTTTTGCCACACAGGCTAATAATAAAAAGCCAGAGGAGCGATTTATGTTTAAATGCTCATGGTCTCACTCTCTGCCATCCTTTGAATGGTGTGTCACTGCTTGAGAGACCTACCACTCTCCCACCTTTTTCCATCAGCGCGTCAACTGTGAGGCTAGAGGCACGTCCTGCACGTCCTCCTCTATGGCGGTCAATAGCACCCGATGGCTTTGTGGGTCACCGCAGCACACGTACATCAGCTGCATCAAAAATAACGACCGTTCATGAGTGGAGGAAAAAGGGCGAAGTCTGTCTAACTCTCAGCAGAGTCCAGGCAGCGAGGGGCAGTCGGGCCCCTTTGAAGCACAGGGGCGGCAGGGTGGCAGAGGGCAGGCCATGCTGCCAGGGCCAGGGCGATGAAGACGATGCTCAAACGACGCTCATCTTCAAAGCCCCCGCAGCAGAGCGGAGGCCAGCGAGGCGTGTGCTGCGTGAGCCGGCGCTGGGAGGGCTACGCGCTCATGAGAAACAAAGAGCACACGCCCCTCCCACCAGCAGCGTTCAGAGCACTGGCCGAGGCCTTCACCAAGCGGAGACAAGCACAGAGACGCTACTGCTGCCGTTCTCAAGAGCACTGTGGGGAATATTTAATTAGCACAGCTACATGGTGAACATAAACAACTGTCCAAATTGAATCATTTCATATCAATCAACTTCCAAGCTTCATGGGACTTAGCCAATGTAAACCAAGCGCCTTCATTTTAAAATGGTCACATACTCTTTCAAATCATTTTCTTATCATTAGCGCTTTGTACTTTCAACAGCACTGAATTCATCTTTCCGCTTCCAAAATGTAACCTTGGGAAGGCAAGGTTAATTAAGGCTCCAATCTATCGAGGGCCTTGTGCGATTGCCAATTACGTGACACATCTTTATGCATGCTGCACTTAACAGCACAAGTAAGGCAGAACAGTACGCTAGTCCAATTCTTTTGATGTCCAGCAATATGATTCTCAGTCTGTGGAGCACAGAAGTGGCAAGACAGATCTAGTTCAGATATGAAAAACAATTTGCTCCAGGGTGGCCTGTGTAAAAGGCCCTTTCCATTATGCCTTCATGGGCCCAGCGATCTTTACCACGAAGGTCTTCAATCAAACGGCACGCCATCACATCCTTTACCCAAATTGCGCTTGGCACATAAATATATAACGCAAGTACTGAGTCATCTAGAGATGCAGATGAGAGCTGGAACCCTGAACTCATACAGCCTCTGCTCCAGGTGTCAGTGAGCGAGCGAGCGAGCTGCTGTTTTTAACCAGGGAGAGAGACACGCAAAGGCTAGGCCAGAGGACTTGGTGCTGGTTATTATGCACTGTGAATAGGGACGCGTGTGAATGCATGCTGCGCTAATCGCTCAGTTCAGGAGGAGGTGCCCAGGCGGGGCTTTCCCCACATGTGCTCAGTTGTAACAGGCCACTGATTGGCTGGGGATAGCGGAGCTGGTGCACTCAATGTAATACTAACGATTAGATGAGCGGTCCAAGGTAAGTCACACGTCAAGCACAATCACAAAGGCTGCTGACCAGCCTAAAGTGCATGGAAAATGCATGAACGCACTGAATACAAACACAAATAGCCAAAGATTCCTGATCCTGCTTCAGTGATGCAACACAGGATTTGCACAGAATAGCCTTCCCTGCAGAATTCCATTATTCTTCTAATCTGGTTCATTTAAAGAGACAGTAATGAAATATTTCAACCAACAAATATCTGCCAACTAAACTGTGCGAACGAATGCGCATACACAGCCACAATGTCAGATGTGGCTTCCTCAGGCCAGAATTAGCACTCCACGAGCAGAACTGCAGCTTTATAAACACATAGTCATACTTCAGCTGTTCAGTCCTGAACTGCTCTCTTCGTAGTGCAGGTGCTCGCACGCAAATGCTTATAATGCAAATGTTAAGAAATTGCAAACGGGAAGAAAAGGCAAGCACTTGGGAATAGGATGCACTGAGTGCGCTAGTAGAAACAAAAGATGTTACAGGCACAAACACAGCCAACCGGTTAAATTAAAAGCATGTGGTTAATATGAAATAGCAGTTTTAAATTCAACACATTAAAAAAAATAAAACAAAAAATAAAACTTACTTTTTACTTTTATTTATAAAACATCATCTTGGATATTCACATTATGCTGGTTACTGTCATACCCTGGGCAGTATAATGACATTTTGTACTTTCTTTTCTACGTTCAACACCCTTCGGGACAAAAACACAAATTCAAAATGGAGATAACTCACAATTAATTTCACTGACTGTTGAGGATTTACACAATGACCTGGTAAAGAGTGCATTTACGGTGTCTTCTGGCTCAGTTTGCAGCTGGCAAAGCCTAATTTGCATATTTCAAATGAGGTGTCAAATCAGGCTGGATTTCCTGAATTATAAGCCGGAGTGTAAAAGCAAAGACAGGCGGTGTTTGCTGTGAGCCGAAACCTCTCCCTGGAGAGAACAGCATTCTGGGCAAAAACCTGAGGGTCCAAACTGACTACATACCCATTTTATCATATAGCTGCCTAGGCTCGTTATAATGCTTAAAAAAAATAAAAAATAAAATGGTGGGAGATTCAGAAAAAGATCAAGGTGCTTCTTGTGATATAATTCACATGAAAGACCCCGTTCCACACTTAATTCTGGGCCTAATTAAGTGAGCACCCGATCTGCTGAGACAGCCTCTGCCACGGACCGCGGCTCAGTACCGGTCCTATTAAAGAGCGGCAGCGGCGTCCGCCCTGTCAGCACCGCGGCCCTTTATTAACATTCCAGCCATTAGCTAGGGGGCAGAGTGGGAAACACAGAGCAACCGGCCCGCTCCGTCGCGCTGTCACCGCTCTGCTCCTCCCGTTTGCTTCCTGAACGCAGCGCAGCGCCCATGTATAATTCAGCATTTGGCACAATTCCACTCCGCGCTGGGGGCTCCGGGCCCTCGAAAGAGCTCCAGAACAGAAAAGCTGCTGTACTGTGAGGCAAGAGCATAAGCAGATGTGATCTGCCGTACCTCATGGAAAAGACTGTCATTTTTAACCAATAAGAGACCTGGAACGCACAGATCCGGGAAGGCGTGAATGAGGAGGGGCTGGCAGACTCGCATGCTCAGAGCATGAACGGTCCAGCCTCCGGCACATCCAGCTTCACATACTAATGATACATGCTAATGAATTATGCACAACCGTTACCTCAAAGTTTTTAATTAAAGCCAGAGTCAGCTTAGCGAAATTCATTTCTTTTTTTAGGAAGCTGGGGTAAGGAATAAATCCATCTTAGGTTGTTCATTATAGCTCAACAGACAACCAGATCATCTGGATGAACAGTACATAAAATTTAATCTCTGTATGTTTCAAAGAAAAATTTACATTCCATGCTCTGAGATTTAATCACTATTGTTGTCATTAAAAATTTGATTTCTCTACTATTCTTCCAAACCACATCAAAAAATAAGTCTTTAAATCATTATATAATGACCTAATAAAATAATTCTGAGGTTTCAATCTGTTTGTGTCATAAATACTGTGATTTTAATTTTGAAGAAATGAATTTTTGTTACATGAGCCTTGGCTAAAGAAGAAATATCACCCTCCTTACCATTGGTAAGATTTGCCTAAGCATAATATATCAGCATTAATTTTACAGCTGTTTTGATGCAAGAGCAAACCAAGCGAATGCCATACATTTTTGAATAGAATTAATGTGCATCCATTTAAGCTTATATACCTTTAGGTTAACTTGTCATAGGTAATAGGCAGGTCCCATCACCGATGAACTACGACCTTTGTCTAAAGTCATGATTTCCCTTATCCACTCCGAGAGGCAGAGTTGCTGACACTGCCCTGAAACCTGTTTTTCCTGCTTGGTCTTTACTCCTACCGAGAGGCAACCTACTGTGGCCCTACTGGCCATGCTGAAAATCCGACTACATTTACTGAATGTATTACTTTTTATTGCTACTGCTACTTTTTTGGTTTTTACTTCAACAATAATAATAAAATACAAAAGTAGCTAATACAGTTAAAACAAAAGTAGCTAATATAGTTCCAGTTACAAATAAACACAAGAAAAAGCATAAAAGTAACAGTAAAAGTAAGGTAAAATATACAGTCCTAAGAAAGACAATATATCAAAACAAAACAAAAGAAACCATAATAATATTAATTCTAAGCAAGTCTAAAATAATGTGTAGTTAAAGGGGCAGTTCACCCAAAAATTTAAGTACATTTACACTTACACCGAGTGCCATCTACCCACTCAGAGAGGATTTGACAAGTTCTCTAGATTCAGTGTGATCTGCATCACTGTGACACAATGGACCCATATTTTGGTGGCACCATGGTTTTTGCGAGTAATGCCATGGTTACTCACAGACATCCACATAGCTTAATTTGCACATGGTTTCATACAAAACTACTTCTAACCACTCTAGTACCAAAACAGCAGCTTACAATTTAAAATGTCATGACGTACACTTCAGTTCACCAGCAGTGACCTGGGAAACAGAAAGTGAAATTCCACTCGGCATCTTAAACATGGAACGCTGCATATTCATCAATACCATGGAGGATCTGAGTTCTAATATTGCCAGTTTTTTAAACTGTCTCATAGTTCTTTGGAAGACAGAAGATTGGCACTAGGAGATGGATTTACAAATTTGTTACAAGTGCTAGATATAATTAGATTTGAACAATAGTTTGCTCTTGCTATATTTACTGAATTACTGAATATTTACATACCTGTCTTTCATTAAGCAGTAGTCATTATTCAATTTGGAGGACTTACACTTCCTCACTGCCTTCCTTTATTTGGAAAATATGTTCATTCATCCAGGGGCTAATTCCATTTGTAGAGTGATTTAACCTTGAAAGGTGCCACACAGTCAAGATTTGACACGCACCTTGTATTAAACCTGACATCTAATTCCTCAGTTAGGTGAGCTTAAGACGGGCTTGCAGAAGGGTGTCAGAAACTTTTTCTGCCATAGAGGAAGTAATAATACGAAAGCGCACACTTTGTACACTGTTCTCACTGGTGGTAGGATGCTTCAATTAAAAAGTACGCAAGACCATATGTCAAGACCAGATGTAATGCGTGTAAAAGTGTGAGAGTAGGCCCAGAGACATGCCAAGTGAAACTAAAACATTCAATAAAATTTTAAAATTCCATAGTAAAGAGATCTGGTAAATCTTCAATATCAATATAAAAATCACAAAGTATAATGATTCTATCATACATCATAACTGCTAGCAATAAACAATCTGAAAACTCAAAATATAAGACTTGGGTCTGGTTTCGGGCGATAAATGAGGACACAGAGAAGAGGATTATGTTTGTACCAATACACCAACAGTTCAAAAGATGAGAACTCCCGAAAGTAAACATGATTCAATTTAAAATTAACTATGAATAACAGCTGAGCCACCACACCCTGTCCAGTTTGCCAAGGTTTGTTCAATTGGTTGCAAATGGGAGGACAAGCTTTAATCAGTGGCACTTGATCATTAGCTTTTAGCCATGTTTCAGTAGGTATGATCAAAAACATTAGCAGAAATAATATCATTTACAATAAAAGTTTTGTTTGATACTGATCTACAATTCAGTAGGCTGACAGTAACCTTCTCAACAGTATTTGCACAGAGAGAGATTTTGTCATGACTGTAATGAGCTTATTAATATACTAGGATATAGGCCTATATAGTAAAAATTCATAATTCTGTGATAAAATCACTTCGGTAATTCTGTTTTCATTTACTTGTGCAGAAGACGACAACAACCCCGACTTCTCTGGAACCGAATTTGAACACTTCACCTAATTCTGAGCTCACGAGGGTAAACACACTGTGCCCTACACTGCACTGCCTGGTTCATGAGAAACAGCTGGAAAGTTAGTGATGGGGACAAAGGTGAGATGGAGGAGAGAAGAAGCGGTGGAAAAGCACAAACAGCGATAAACAACATCTCAGGCATGTGCAGTCCGGAGACAAAGGAAAGGACAGAACGCAATCAATCCTCATCTTCTTCAAAATGAGAAATCCCCTCTTTCATTTTCAGCTTTTATCTTTAAACAAGATAATTAGACAGAATCATACAGTTGAACTGCATTTTAAACGGTCTTGGGCATTCAGATTATAGGCTAGAGGTTAAGGATGCTAATGTGGGGCTAAAAAGGTAACCCATGGATTTGGCATGTTCATGGAAGTGAATAAAGTCAGTCCAATATGTAGCTAGAAAGCTCAGAACACCACAATATATAGAAACAAAACTACCACTATTTTCTATCAATCACAGTACTCTTTATGGCAGGAAATTTGCATTGAGGCTATCCTGTATCAATTTAAAACATATAATTGGAAATACATTAATGTTATAGGCTCCATAAATATTGGCTAGAATTAATACACTTCCTGCTAATTTGAAAGTATCATTACATTATTAAAAAGCAACTGGCCTGTCCATTGTGCTGCATGTATATTGGTGAGTGACCTTCTTTTTCCCATGGCGACGCGCAGGACGCTGCCATGGGCTATGCCTCGCAAATTGTGGTCACTCACACTCACGGACGCCCTTTGTAGACACATGTGCAGGTGGTGCTTCATTTAGTAGGACGCATGCGCAGGAGGTGCGCCGTGGGTCTGGACGGTTTCGTGCTTGTTAAAGTAGGATGAGAGCAGTACTAAAACCACTTCACACATATGCACCCAGACGTTCTAAAGAAATAGCAGCATACATATTTAATTTAAAGGTACCATGTCAGTCAGGTATTTCTGTCATGAGTTTTGTAATGGAAGAAAATGACTAAATTAGAACTATGTGTTTAATATCTACCAGCCACCAGGGGGCGTGTACTTACAGCAGCTTTTTAAAAATAATTTAGTGCTGGCAACCTCTTCATTTCCAAGATTTGTAGTTTCTTATCTCAGGTCAGATGATGTGCATTTGAGATTTGCTTGTATCACAAAAGTCAAATGCACGTCTTATTCCCAATACCTTCAAATCCATTTAATAATTTTCCCCAAACCAAACCCAACCAAACCAAATAATGTTTGATTCCACAGAGCAAGTTACTACAATATGCATAGCATGCCTACTGTATGCATTTGTCTCCACCAGTGATTAAGAGTTCAGATAAACAACAGTTGGCAAGCTGGAATGGACTGCCTGATACAGACAAATAAGAGGTCTGATTGTATGCCACAAGCATTTCAAGCCATTCACTATGACCTTTCTGAACTCGGTGACAATCGCACATGACAACACACAGACTGCCATGTTCCTCTAGTAAAACACAGCAGACAAAACAATGTTGGATCTCAAGGCGGGCAGCATGGAAAATGTAATCCACAAAATGTTTGGAACAGCAAATCCTATGCAATGTATGTAATAGTTTTGTTTGTTTCATCCAACACATTTTTAAATTAAGTTCTTCTCATGAAACGAAAATTGGGGTGTACACACCAGGTACAGTAAGCTCTGTATGTGTAACCCGAATCAGTCAGCAGTACTATAGGACTGCAGCTTAGGCATAAAGTATTATTTTTTGCTGAAGGCTAAATGTAGCTAGCCAGCTGTCAAATGCCTGGAGAGGCTGCCATTCTTGCTGGGATGGACACAGGACAAGTTTAGAGCAGGGGGAAAGCAGAGAGAAGCCCAGCTACTGCTACTAAGAGACAGAAACGGGAACAATGGCCAATATGCACACTGAGTATCTGACAATGCTAATTAGATTTAGACATCATGACATAATTTTGGTAAAAGTGCAGTTCAGTGTGGAATTTTTTCAAGATTTCATGGACACCATCAAGGGACAATTAGCCTCACAGCCTTACACTCAAGCACTAAGGTAAATACTGAATCCTGCACCACCATTAAAACTATTTCACTCTTCAAAGACAGCCACAAGTAACAGGGAAAGGGAACATGGTTAAGAGCAGTCAAATTGTTAAGAGGCCCTTTGAAGGGGTAAAAAAACCTATAGTTAGAAAAACTAAAATCTAATTAAGTATATCACAGTTAAGATTGCTTGTGCAATGAAATGTTCCCAGTGAAACAGAGTACGGCCAGCTATCATTAGCAAATGTTTCAAGAATCATAATGTAGTTGACGTGGTCTTACCAGGAAATTAAATAAGATAGAAGATAGGGAATGATATCTCAGGCCATTGATTTGGATCATTATTACACTGAGTAACCGCATAAGGACAGCACTCTATTCAGTTCATTTTGCCAAAATACTTTTGCTGGTCTTTAGGAAACAACAATTCAATGTAATTTGATCACATGATGTAATAGCAATGATAGCTAGCTTGACGGACGAGGACTCCCTATTCAGAACAGTGACAGAGACAGGATTGTTTTTCCCCTCACCAACTCCACCTACGTGCCTATGACACATTACCGACTGGATATGTCACTCCCCCCTGCCACCCAACTACATCCCCTCCCTCATCCCCTCGGTGCTCTCACTCTCAACCCCAACTGGTATCTTTTAAAACGGTGAAGTGGGTGGAGACGGGCCAAACTGTGGTCTTGCTGTACACTTTAGAGTTGAAGAGGGAGGTGGAGGAGGTCTGAATGGAGGGGATTGAGCTCTGAAGGGGGGGGGGGGGTGGGGCAAGGTCCTGGAGAGAGAGGATCGGGAGGCACAAGACTGTTCATGAAAATTGAAGAATTCATAAACAGGAGTGAGACTGGCAATGTGTGAGTGAGCACAGATGAAATAAACACAAGCTTAATAAGGGAATGGAGTACTGAGAACTGGGCTTGCAGTGTGGAGTAAAGGTCACGGTGAATCGTTCTGCTTTGGGCGGGCAGTGGAAAAACTCATCCTCTTCATTCACAGCCCACTAAAGTGCTATAAAACTCCATGACTGTGAATGGGTATAATTTATCAGATGAGCACTGAGCATGTCCCTCCCCTTCTGCCACCAAAAAGGAGGTCCATTAGGCCCTCTCTGAGATGGCTCACCTCACAGGTGCAGGTGACCCGACGCGGGTGTGGCGCCTCCTGCTGAAGCTGATACACTGCACAAGGCACACAAGCAACACAAAGACACGTCGTTAGAAGAACTGCCAGGACAAACCTGCACAGGAGCCATCCAAATATCTTCAAAGAGGGGTGAGGAATTGACAGAGCAAAACAGTACTTACAATAGGACTTCCACACTGGCGGTCTGTATTCATCATTATCTGAGGAAGACAAAGGCATTAATAGAAGATGTGGCTTGATTATAATTTAACAGAACTCGTAAAATCACCGAAGGGGGGTTTTCAGATACATTTAAACAGATAAAACTTTTGGTTATTTTAGGTATAGCAGAACTCTGGTAAGCAGGCAAGTTATTCCACAAGGAAAATCGGACCTTATTTTTTTTGGCATGAGAAACAGACTTCATGACTGAAGTGCATTGTCCTAAAATGGCTCAGCTGTGAAAAGTTTTTCGAATCCGCATCTCGAGAATATCAGCATACTGACATCCTCAGGGTCAGAGAAGATCCTGTTCCCATGGTGATGGCATAAATGATGAAGGCCTGACATAAAACAGCTACAGTTTCAAGCACAAGCGTTCTCATGGCACACTTTAATCTAGTTAGTTATTCAGGCAAGACAGCACAGCTTCACAACACCAGCCACTGCTCCTTAAATACATCAGACAGACCTAAAGGAGCTAATTAAATTTAGAATTACATTGAGGAATAACCACTTAGAGGTACAGGAACATAAATCTTTTGATATTAAAAATAAATAAACTAGAAATACCGCTTCGCGGTTGTATGCCTCCACCAACCAGTAGCCAGTGCTCTGTTTTTCGCGGTGATGTATATATAATGTCACCACTTCATAATTTTATCCTATTAGACATTTGTGTGAAACTTTGTCATAATTAGCGTATGAATTCTTGAGTTATGGTCAAAAATGTGTTGTGTGAGGTCATTTAACCAGTTTATTCTTGAGTCCAAGCGGACGTTTGTGCCAAAATTGAAGAAATTCCCTCAAGGCGTTCCTGAGATATCGCTTTCACGAGAATCGGGACAGACGGATGGATGGACAACCCGAAAACATAATGCCTCTGGCCAAGGCTGTGCCGTCGCGGAGGCATAAAAATCTGAAAAACTTAACGTGCCCCTCTGGAAATGTAATTGATATTTTTTTGGCCAAAAACATCAAAGTACCAAGTCCTATGGACTCACATAAATTTAAATACCATAAGAGACATGACATGATCCTCTAATAGTTCAGATTCAACCGTTTTTGAGAAGTTACTACAAAAAATTCAATTTGCCAACATGTTGGCTTATGGCATTTGAGTTTATGTGAAGCAATAGTACATGGAGATTCATGATACATGATGTTTCAGTGCCCCCTGGTGGAGCTCACTCCAATTGCATTTTGAATCTATGCAGTGGGACAAAGCAGTGCATTAATCAACACCAGCAATTGTTCACAATTTTGGCATGACCATGAAAAACACACATATACTCTCAGCATTACATCACTGACAATAGGTAGAGACAAAAAGCTATTTTTCTGTCAATTTTTCCATCATCTCCATTCATTTTGTCCACTACGGAAATGAGAATGAAGTGCATACAGTCAGCATACAATGCTTCCATAACATATTGTGCATAAGCTGCAAGCACAGGCATTATGAACACGTTTTCCTGCAATAATACGCAAGTCAGATATGACTAGCAACAGCATGGACTGCCAGTCGTCTTCGGCATTCCTCCTTTATCCGAGGTATTAAGCCAATACGCCCGCCTTCATGTCAACAAATAACAAGCCTGTTGCAGTCGCCATGGACCAAACATACTGATGCACAGAACTCTGGACACATGAAATGTCGATTAAAATCTTTTCTCATTTATGCTATATAATCACAGACTTAGAGAAGAGTTCCAGTCCCAAAGAGTTTCAGCATCTGCAGTTGTTTATATGGCTTCCCCTCAATGAGTAGTCAGTTTAGGTCTTCAAAAAAGTTATTTGGACTCTTTAGCCAATCAATGACTTCAATTAAGCACTTAAGCGCTGAACCACACTGAAAACTAGCAAACACTGCAGTTCTCCAGGACTTTGAGATGGACATCTCTGACTGAAAATGCCAAAAGCAGAGAGGAAGAAAGAAATGAATTGTGAAATAAGGAGAAACTCCAAGTATGCATTAGCATTCGATAAACAATCAAAAGGGGGTCCACTGGGGGAAAAAAATAGTGCAAAGGCATCAGCCTGTGCCAAGCCTACAACATAGCCAGAGGAAAGAAAGTACAATTGGAGAGTATGCTGCCCCCTCCCCCTACAAGGCTGTGTACAGGAAAGCTCTATTGAAATACCTTGGCGTAAGCACTCCAAGAACAATGTGATCCAGGAGAGGAAGACTCAACAACACTTCAACGTGACCTCTCTGAACATGCTGCAGACCACAGATTCCTGTTGCTTCATGTGCCCCCACCCTACATGGTGTTGCTAGCACGTTCCATGACTCAAAGGTGAATCAACAGCAGGGAATCACCTGAAGCTCTCTGGTTAAAAATGTAACACATTGGCACAACCTGCAAGTTTGGACCAAAAATAAACATTTGTATGTAGATACCAACATGTATTAGAATAGCTCTCCTTCTCAACTTACAACATGCAGTATTCAGCCCATGATATTTTTAAAGTCTAGGCCAGGGGTGGGCAAGGAGGGTCGTATATCAGTGTCTAGATTTCATGTCAACTTCATGCCAAATGCAGTTTGTACAGTGGTGTCATGTTCACAGAGGCTGTGCATATGACAGATTAATTCTATAGCATTTACTGAATATTATAAACAAATATCAGTATTTACCCCGCAACATAAGAAACAGTTCATAGATGCAGACAATACCACTGTAGGCATAACGTCTCTGTACAAGCTGCTTTGGAGTTGCCTGAAGTACACTTTCTTGCTTAAGACCACAAATGTTGAATGCCCCAACACCAACCATGGCAAAGCTGCCGGGTCATCGGACACCTCTCTAAATATCTGAAATAGGCCTATTCTTTACCACACACAAACCTGGTCTGGACCACACAAACACATCAAGACTCAAATAGTATAAAACTCCAGCCTGAATCTTCTCCACACTCTTCAGTATAATAGGCCATTTAAATCTGCACATCGTGATTAGGACCACCAGTTTGTCTCCATCACATGGCCCTAAACTTGTATTTAAACTGTTATATATAGTTTTGACATTGATGGATGTCATTTGAGATTTAATACATTTGTTCTTAAGTGCAAATGTTCCACTGGAAAAGTGGATAATCCATAATGACATGCATTTTCAAATAAGCATGCAATAAATGGTGAGCTAATTCAATGAGCTAGACCGCTTCAACAGAGGTTTGTACACAAAATGAAAAATAACCAACTGATCAAAACAAGTGACAGTATCTGTGGTCACGGATAAATCAACAGATGGGACAGACAATTAGACCTATTAGCTTTAATTTTTCCCTCAAGGAAACTCCATCAAAAGTGAAAAGAACATTTACAGCTGATAAACTGTATCTCACTGCAGTGAATTAGCTACTCTTTAGTTGCAGATGAAATAGATAATTAGATCATTTTTTGAAGTTGAAAAAAATGTAACTGTTTGGGAAAGCAATCTCTCTAAAGTTGACAAACTTGTGGCCGCTGGCAAAATAAGTTTTTTAATACTATCCAAGCGGGAAAATAAACATACAGAAATATGAAACATTAAGAATGTGATTATAGGCCATGGTTCTTCTCTGTTCATAAAGTTCCCCCCGAACAATGAAAAACCAATGGGCAATTAGATTCTGCTACAGAGTACCATTCAAGGCATGCCAGGTTTTATCCCAGATTTGTGGAAATGCAGACAGATCAAAAACAGGTCACATCAAAAACTGTTGTGCAGACATGGTTCAAGGCATTATTGAGGAACAAGGATTTTGTGAAAGAGCTGTCCTTAACTACTTAAAACAGAAAGTTTGGTTGACATGATCCTGTCATTTGAAAGTTGAAATGTCATAATCGACGAAAACTTACAACAAAAATAAACATCTTATAAATTAATAACACACACAGGCTCAGCAGATGCACAGAAATGACAAAACAGTTGAACATTCAATGAAGCTGTAGAAACACTCAGAGTTCTGTCAACCAGCTGACACATTTCCTATGGCTCTCAGGATTTTCGATCCAAGAGTGCAAACTGTACTCAATTCCAAGTTGTGGCAAGAAGCATAGATCCAACCCAGGCAATTAAAATATATTATTTACACAAGAAGCCGGCACTGCAATGTCAGTGGGTGAATTCAGGGAAAGAGTTAAGAAATATTTCCAAATCTTACTTAAGAAGCCAAAAGATACTTGTAAGCTGTAATTGACTCAGGGTGTCTCTCTTCATATGAAGATCTGCTGCAAACTATTGTATTACTATGAAATACTTTTTTATAGCCTATATACAAGTTCTATTCAAGATGAATGTTATTTAACTGTTCTCATCCTAATTTAAACATCCCTCTCTGCTGAAAACCAAATTCAACAGCCCCTTATACAATATTTCAAAACACTGACACATGTCCGTGGTCCTAAATAATTGGACTGAATTTTATATGCAAGAGTTGACTGTAAAAATCACTAAGTCACCATCTGTGCTTAATTAATGTAATCAGTTTATCGACGTAGACGATTCGGGGGGTGCAACTGGGATAACTGCTTAACATGTGGCATGACAAAAAGACTATCAACATTGGCAAGGACTTAGCCTAATGCACATGTGAGAAAGCAAGTGAGGCTGAATGCACGCCTCTTATCATAAGCCACTGAGAGAATCAGAAATTTCAGTGCCCCACAAAGAAACTATCAGTATATTTGATAAGTATACAGGTTTCAAGTTTAGAATCATCATCTCCTGAAATGATTTTTCACAGGAGTCCAGGTTTAGGCGCAACATTAATCCAGTTTCTTTCAGACATGCCACTGTGAGCTGGACTGGGCAGAATTATTTACTGGGACCTTTAAACAGACAGTGTCACGCAGAGCAACACACAGAAGCACAAGGACACAGCCACTCCCCCAGCATCCTCAAACAGCCAAGATGAGAAATGTGTATTTATGCCCATGGTCAAGAAAATGGCACTATTTAACGCAGTTGTGTTCAGATAGGCAGGGAGCTGAGGGGATGTGAATATCTGATACCATTGTCAGCAGCCTCAGTGCTTCCTGCCTCATCCCTGCAGTTTTGGCAGCAGAAAACAGTCTTAACTTGGATTAAACTGCTTCCTGTTCTAATCCTGACCCCCACCCCCCAACCCCACTCACAGCTAGTTGTGAGCTCTTCCTATGATTCAGCATCACTCTGAAATATTGGCACAAAATGGCTGCTCCTTTCCCAAATCAAGCTGGAGAGCTCAAAAGAAATGAGAGCAAGAGTACCTCATCTTTCTCTCACTGACACTTCAATTAGCCTAACTCAAACTTCCTTATACTGAACAGGTGAATCACACCTTTGTGGGTGTGATATTCTGTTATGGTCTGGTGAGATTGTCCTTGAGTAAACAGAATGACTGTTCAGGGTTTTCCATTCTCTAAAATTTTAATCCCACATCAAAATTCTATTTGTTTAACAGTCAGCCTGTGCTGTTCCTCAAAGGCTGTCTTGTATTTCAAGTGGACATACAAACAAAAGTGAGAACTGACTTTAGTTTAGAAAGCAATAGATACAGAAGTTACTATAGCCTAGTCATCCACGAAGCTGTTCGTGAAACGTCTGTCACTATCATAGCATTACAGGCAATGCAGCAACCGCCAGCCTTGAAGCAACTGCCTTGAAATACCTGAAACAGCACCCATTCCAACATACTTTACACGCACACTCATTCTGCAAAATAGCACGCCATACACTCAAAACAATTTACTATCCAGTCTAGTCGTGCACATTGTATTTCAAACAAGGTTCATTACATCTCAGATTTAGCTGTGCGAAGTAAAACATAATTACGGAATCAAAGAGTGGCTCGTCGCCGCTAATGTGCAACAAGCAGTGTCTCGTACTGATGGAAAAAATCGCCAAAAGCGAGGAATCTCCACACGCCCCAGGCTCTGCATCTGGTTGGCGAACCGAACTATCATCAGCGAATGTCATACGATTAAAGTTCCAATATGTAGAAGAAAATTAAACGCTCCTTCAATAAATAAACAAACATTACACTTTGGTTAACTGGCTACAAAATAAAACTGGTGGGTGAAACTGAAACTTTCAACTTACCAAAAACATTTAGAGCCATTTTATTCCTGTTATTCCGAAAGACAAAAGCCTCCTCGACAGTGCGCAGGCATGGATATCCAACTTCCCAGCCCGTTGTCCTTCGATATGCTTTGTTTGGGACACCTGGAACTTCAAATTAAAACGCGAAGGTGAAAATATTTACGATGCAATGAGTACAATATTATGAAGTTAGCCACCAAGCAATACTGCAGCTACTTAATATCAGCTACCCCGGCATCATCCAAGCTAAGAGAAAACACTCAATGGAAGGTTAGCGAGCAAGCCAAAATGATTAATAAAACACTGTCATTACTGTAGCTGTATTCTACAGAACATCAGAAATGTGTGATACAGACCTTAGACAAGAGGCTGCCACCAGTTTGCACAAGCGAGTGTCTGCAATAAGTTGCTGTACCTAACGAGAGACTCACTCAAACCGCATCCATCAGCGTTGAAGACGCCATCTTGTAGTACCACGTGATCCCCAGTCCCTTCTCCTCCGGGGACTGCAGGCTTTCCAGGGCTTGTCACCATGGATACAACTAACGTTTTATTATTTTTGTGAATGCATGATAACAACCGTGAATGTGACTAAGTGGTACTATGCACAGAAATCGCACATCAGAAATCGTATAGTATCGAAACTCAGTGAGGCTTGTTCAAATGTTTAATACAGGTATGTAGACGAAAGCCGCAAGTTCAGATTCAGAAAAGCTGGTAAATTGACATAACGAAACACGAAGGTGTATTTTTAGCTAGACATGCATATTCGTATGCACGCTTTATGTGCATTGCAGAGGTAAAGTCGTTAGCTGATTAAAAAATGTGTTGTACCAGAAAATTACCGTATAGACTAATTCATGTTGTGAATTTAGTTTTCTGGTTAGATTAACGCCCTGTCTTATAACGTAGATCTTAAAAACAGCGCAAAGCATACATATACAGACGGGTGACAAATTAAAGGGAAAAGCTGAATTAGTGTTCTTTATGATACAATTGAGCAATTAGTGTCCTATCATGCTCTGTGGCATGTGTAAAAATGCTAAAAGGCAGTTGACCTCGATTTTGGATCAAGGTGTCAAGAGGAAAAGATCTAAGTGACTCTGGAAGAGGGTTCGTTATTGGGGCACGGATGGCAGGAGCTTCAGTCAGATTAAAGTGACATCTGCATTTAGATCTATGGGAAAGACATCAGAAAATAGGGTCGGAAATTGTGGTCGAAAGCGCACATTCAATGACTGCGATGCTCGTGCTAGTGCGACATGTAAGGAGAAACAGAAGAGCAGCTCTACCTCAGGTGACTGAGAATGTCAATGCAGGACGTGAACAGCCTGTCGACAACTACATAGGGAGAGATATTATAGTAGGGCTGCAGTGCATACACCCCTCATTACAAAGACACATGTTGAGTTCAGTGGTGCAAAAACCATAGGCACTGGTCTACAGAGATGTGGAAAAAAGTGATATAGGCCTAGTCAGATTAAATATCCTTTACCATTTCTCGACAAGTGGGCACGTGCATGTGTGGCATACACCAAGAGAACAGTACAGGCCTGAATGCTTGACCCCTACAGTTAGTGGGTCTGGTGGCTCTGTTATGCTGCGGGGGGCATTTTCCTGGCATGATTTGGATCCACTTGTCCCATTTGAGGGAAAGGTCACTGTAAATCAATACAAAGATATTCTGCATGATCACCTTTATCCTTTAATGAAACTTTTCTATCCTGATGAGAGTGGTCTCTTCCAGGATGACAATGCCCTCATCCACAGGGCATGAGGGGTCACTGAATGGTTTGATGCGTATGAAATGATGTGAATCATATGCTATGGCCTTCGCAGTCACCAGATGTCAAACCAATTGAGCGCCTATGGGAGATGTTAGACAGCGCTCCCCACCACCATCATCAAAACATCAAATGAGGGAATATCTTTTGGAAGGATGCTATTCCATCTATTATGCGAGAACCAGCCCTGAAAGTTGAGCATTTTGTCTAATTAGAGGACAGTATTTTGTCCTCAATATCAGTGTGTAACCTTAAAAAATGTAAAAGATGGAACTATACATGTGGCTGTTGAACACTCTGACAACAGAAAAAAAGAGGAAATACTGTAAAATGCCACTAACTTTAAAAAGATTGCATGGGTACAAATAAACTGGAAAGTAGCTTATCCAGAAGTCTGAGTTTGCCATCCTCCCCATGCAAAGACATGTACAGGCATTTAGGCTACTGTCCGTTAGAGGCAGTGCATGGGTTTAAAATAGCCAGAGTAGGCTACCCTTGCCCATAATCCAAATTCAACCCCTAGCCCCTGGTAGTTCCCCTGGAGTGTCCTCAGTATTATATACATCACATTGAGGGCCACTCACAAATATACAAAGAACTCTGGGATACCCCCTTCAGCCCCTACATTGTTGCTGGCTCAGTCATTTCTGTTGTCTATCACAGAAATATTTCAAAGTATTTTAAAATTGTGTTTGTATTTTAATGTATTTTTAGAAGGCTCTAAAAATACATTAAAATATTTGGAAAGTATTTGGTTTCCCAGGAAAGTACTTATTTAAAGTAGGGCTGTCAAATTAACGCATTATTTTCGATTAATTAATTCATTATAAAATAACGCGTTAAAAAATAACGCAAAACGCATATAATATTATTTATTGATTATGTTAATTAATTGATGTACCGATGTTACTGTAAGTTGCTGCGTGTTGAATAACAGTACCTATATTGCCAAATAACCCAACCGTCGCACTTTGCCACACTGTCAGCCGTTCAGATACTCTGAAAAAAAACTGCCCTTCAGCTGGAGCGGTCGGTGTGGCTCTGAGCCTCTGAGAACAGAACTAATTTATAAACGACAAGAGAACACTCAGGGTGCCACTGACACCACCAAAGTGAATTTATGAACGCACCCCTCTGACACCGTGCGTCGCACAATTCCAACCGGTGGTGCGTTAGTTGCGCATGTAAATAGTAGCCTATGTTAAATAGTTAAACAAGCACGAAACCGTGCAGACCAGAGACTGTAAAAAATAGTCAGACCCACGGCACACCTGTACAAAGTGTCACGAGTAAAACCTGGCTAACTATATAGCTAGGTAACTATGGCATGTCCTTACCTCTGTAACGGTGTTTGTTGTCCTCCGTGTGTCCATACATCTGTATTGGTGGTACGCTCTAAGTAGGTTAACTAAAGCAGGTGAAACGCTAACATGTTAGGGTTAGCTAAAGTAAAAGACGATAAAGCTGTACTTAAAAATCTTGTGCTGTTCGAAGTAGTGATTTTGAGAGATGCACCCGCGCATGCCTCCTACTAAACGAAGCACCACCTGCGCACGCGTCCCACCAAACGTCCCTCTCAGGTCGTCCGTGAGTGAGTGAGTGAGTGAGTGAGTGAGTGACCACAATTTGCCATGCATAGCCCACGGTGGGGAAAAGACGGTTATGGCCACATTGGTGCTTAAGTGATAAGCTTATGTTAAATAATAATAATAAAAAATACTGTTATGACCACATTTTAGGCTAAGTGATAGGCTTATGTTCAATGATAAAACAACATGTATTTGGAAAAATTATTGGAAATAAAACAATTTATTGATTTCTAATGCCCCCTTTTGATATTTCTATTCAATGCTTTACTCATGTGCCACAATAATGTTATGTTTTTGAGTTAAAATATCTTCATTTGGGGGCTTTTCCAAGCAAATATTGATATATGCGATTCATTGCGATTAATTCAATTAATTAATCAGCATATCATGTGATTAATTCGATTAAAATTTTTAACCAATTGACAGCCCTAATTTAAAGGAATGTATTTTTAAAATACAATTTGTTAAAGTATTTTGTTTTCCATACAAAAATAATATAAATAAATCAAATACAAAGTATTTCATGTGTAAATGTATTTGAAAACACTTCAAATATCTACATTTTCAAATACAAATACATATTTGTATTTGACCCAGGTCTGGTTGCCACAAATGTAACAGTTTTTGGTTTTTGCCCATTTGCCCAGAAAATATTTAGCCTAGCACTATGAAATTTAAAGTTACAATCTCGAAGATTTCCGTTTCGTTCTCTTTGGCGGTATCAATGGCGAGAAGCGGTAATTGCAGGTGTGTTTTTGGATCTCACTTCCCATAGATCCAACTGGATCCAGTGTCGCCTGTGTGACGTCAGTCAGTTGGCACCTGGGCCACGCCAACTATAACACTTACTGAATAAAAAATGGTTGTTATAAAAGTAACGTTATATACATACTCATTCATTGTCTAACATTAGGCTAACTTAAGCTGCCTTTACACTGCCGAGCCGCTGTAGCAGACCTGGGGTAAAATTAGAGATGATCAATTTCCACAAACGTTCTTTATCCACGTTTTTCCCGGTATGAACATCTTTACACTGCAGAGAAGAATTCGCGACATTCGCTGTGGCTTGTGCAATTAGCATCTCGTGCACAATAAGCAGTCTTTTTCGTGAATGATTGTTGTGTGATATTTTTGAAACAACTGCCTTGCAAAATGTTACCCCTGGTGTTTCTGGTTTTGCTAGCTAAACTGTTCGAGAATAAAGCTGAGCTGGGTGTTAAATTAGCAAACAGAACAAGAAGAATAAAACAAAAACAAAGGAGATTTCATCAAAAAAGGGCACCAAGGCTGAAGGAACATATGAAGAAGCGTAATAAAATAATAACAACGCTAATCCATACTGCCGTATTCTTTTATTTAGTTTTCTCCGACTTGACATCTTTACACAGAAATCAGACCCGGCTCTGCTCCACCTATTCCCCGGCTTTATTCCGATCAATATATTGAGGAACTTGATGGCAATGTAAATAACGGTAACGTTAAGGCCAGTTCAGATCAATGATTCGCAACGAGACAAAACGGTTTTAGAATGTTGCAGAGAAAATTGCAGCGGTGTGAACTGATTAGTTGCAGAGCGTCTGAAGCCGTTGCCTGGGGTCTCAAAAGACCCACCTTGTCAAATCGCCAAGTGCAGTTTTAGAACGTTTACAATCAGACGTCCTGGAATTTTGCAAGTTGCATCCAGTCTCGTTGCGAATCATTGATCTGAACTGGCCTTTAGTTAGCTACATTGCAACGTTGAAACAAGGTAGCATTGCATTCGAGAGACGGTTTGCGAGGTCGGTACCGGTCGGTAGCGTTAGCTAGCGTTTTTTCTAATTGTTAGCTGACATTAGATTGTGTTAATTACATTAGCTAGCTAGCTAACGCAACGCTACCTGATATGAGCGATGGATACTGCGCTCAACGTTGTCTAAACTAATGTTGCCTTTCTTGACATGGTCCGGTAGCTAGCGTTAGCTGTGCAAATAGCTATGTAATTTAGTAACGTTACATTGTCATCAAATGTAATACGAAATCTACATCAACAAATAATATGATCTCTCATGTTACACAAAAACTTTTTAGGGTTCCATAAACCCCCCCTCCTCCTCTCTGACGGAACAACCACTGATGGGTGATGGAAAACGCGTCACTAACTATGCGCCGCTTGTGAATTTTTCCCGGGAATGTCGCCACAGACACCCAGTTCTTTAATCATTAATTTTTATGATAATAATAATATAAATATAATATAATAATAGGCTCAATCACCATTGTGTTACCTAATTCGGCGATAGATAGTGACTTAACAGACATTTATTTTAATGAAAATCTTCGAGATTATTACTTTAACTTCAAACAGCTTTGACATGTCATTAGCCGTTTCAAGTGCTTTCATAACTTCATCAAGTCAAATACAATTAAAACCAATGTACACACAGTCCGATGTTACATTCATGCCACCTAGTATGATTGTAACAGAGGTGTGGAATAATTGTGACAATACATACTAATGTTAATAAAGGAAAACCATTTCCAGTTGTAACTTGAGGCCAGCCACATCTTCTGATTATGAAGCATGGGGCTGTATTCATGAAAAAAGACATGCGTCTTTTTAACGCAGAAGCAACTTCCTAACCTACTGTGAAGTGATTTGTGGTAACGTCCAAATCAATGAAGAAAACTGTCAACGCAGCAAGCAAATTAGCATAACACATTTAACATTAAAAACTGAACAAATTAAAAAAGTCAAACACACTGATGTGTAAATCAATTTCTTTAATAAATATTAAAACACAATTTCAAATGCCTAAGATCTCCCAAAAGGGACACAAAATGTAGATAGTTTATAACACAATCTAGTGCCCCGAATCTCCCAAGCTGAAGCCCTCTCCATGACCTGCCTGTGTATCAACCCTCTTTTTTCTCTTTAGATGTCATTCTGTAAACATATAACTGCAAAAAAAAAAAAAAAACCATGTTGTTTGTTATAGCAACTCAGAGGCAATATAACAGCTGTTTCATTTATAGAAATGGGGCATCATGTTTTTTTGGTCACTTAAAATCCAGTTCCCTCTAGGATGCACTCCCCCAACCAACTTTTCAAGGACCGATAACTTAAATGATGTATGATTTGATTTATTGTAAATAAAAATAAAGTATATAAAATAGATAAAGCCTAATACCTGAAAATTACTTCCAGAACAGATTTATTCAGCTCGCTCTAAAACAAAAAAAAAAAAAACATTTCCCACAAAAGTTATCATCACATTGCTCCGTTCCTTTGAGAGGTGGTAGAATGCTGAATTTATATAATTTATATAACATTTATAACGACTCTCCCCTACATTAAAAGTTGGCATATGTGCTATAAATAAACAGACAATTTTCCCATAAAGACACAAAACCACAAAAATTTACAAAGGTAGGCGGCTTCTGTTGAAAATCATGTCCATAGCAGACGCCTGAATGGCACGCCTCTTCGGCACTCTGACCGTTTCATTCTTTTATGCAATTAAGTGGATTCTACTGTAGTTAATTTAGCGTTTTCTGGTTGTACATAAACTGCACGTCAAAACTTTCAAAACATGAAATGCCATATCGTTCACAACAAAATTGTACCAATAAATTCACAACAAACAATTAACTTGTCTGTTTGAAGGTAGCCAATTTTGTTATTTATAAGACTGAGAAGAAAATTGAAGAAAGCAGAGAAAATCACTTGTAAAAAGCAGGAAATACAATACCCTGCACATTCCTGTATGAAACAGGGTTATCCAGGTTTACTTTATTCTTTCAATTCATTATCAAAAGGACAACACTAGAGGACATTCAAAATGGGAACCTTTCTAACTCGTTTCAGTTTACCTCCAGCAGACAGCATACTCATGCCCTGAATCTTGCAGATGCTGCAATATGGAAATATACTGCTGAGACCTTGGGCTTCTCAGCATTCCCTGTGTTCATGGATGGCCCTCGTCAGCAAAACACCTGAGTTTGGCAGGTAACTTCTGTTACAGTGCTTGATTTCACATTTTGTCTGAGTTCAGACAGTTTACATCATGGATACGCAAAGCTGGCTCTCAAATCCAAATCTGGCCCTGGTTTTCATTTATCCAAGGTAATTAACTAGACAGTTAGTGCTGCTGATTGGCCAGACTGTTTTCACACCTGACTCCCAGGTAAAGGGAGGGTGGAAAACCAGCAGTTCCCAGTCCTCAGTGACCATGATTTGAGTAACAGGGTTTTGATCGTCAAAACAGCAACGCTAGTAGTTTCATTTTGTGGGCCATTCAGTGCTCTAAATGAACTCAATGAGCTTTATATGGGAATTTGTGTGTAGAAGCCATTGGATTGTGTGTGCGCACATGTGTATGTGTGTGTGTGTGATGTTTTACCAGTAGGTGTCACCACACTATTTGGCAGTAAGATGAAAGGTTATAAAGCTGATGGGCACACTTGTGTCAATCATACTTGGGTTACGGGAGGTCACACGGTTTTACTGTAGTGTAACATAACACACAGCATCGCGCCACGTGCACGCACAGAGCACTATTGTACAAAAAGGTTCCAGTGCAATCCGTCCAGTTGGAAGTTTTCTTCAACGGGTACTATCAAGGTAAATTTTTAACAAGATGTGTGTCAAAAACAGTATCCAGCAAAGTGACTAATTTTGATTTAGTCAAGATAGTCACTTCACTGTTTTTCTTCACGGGAATGTGTAAGTTCTGACAATATTATCAGAGCAATCAGACTCAAATACCTAAAGTCACTTGCTGAAGTCATAATACCCCTTGGATTGACCCAGACACTCTTCAAATGCTTAACCAATCTGAAGATGGTACAGTTAAAAAGGGAATCAAATGTCAAAACTAGAAAAACACACATTTGCTCACTGCACTCACACAATAGAGCTTGACCTCAGCAGCAGCTTAACCTATATTGTGGAGGAATCTGCAATGGCAGATTTGGCACATCTCAGGGTTGTGAAAGTCACCCACAAATAGATTGTGCTCAACTGTCATTTGTAAACACAAAAAAGAACCTCTGGAGCTGTGGTGGAAGTCTGCCTTCCCTAAAAAATAGCTGGAGGCTCCAACCAACAATTTCCTCTCAGCTTCTGTCATGTGCAATAAACCAGAAAAGCTTACAGGGAGACACCTTGATCCTTTAGGTAGAGAACTGATTCTAAAAACGGACATTTCTTGCAGTGCGTAATTCTTTTTGGTGAATCTGTGACAAAAATTTCCTCAAGCGCGTTGTGTCTAGCAAGACAAGACATCCTTGAAAGGGAGGGAGGTCTTTCCCGAGGCAAGACAATCACAGCCGCCCCCTTGCTGTAATAAAATCGGAATAAAACCATAATGTTGTCACAGCGCAGTCAAGACAATACCAAGACTGGCCATCAGCAATAACTTCTGGAGAAAACGCCACTTCCGCCAGAACAATATTTTTGCTGTGATATTCAAATCCATTATGGCTCAGAGTCTTGCAAAACCAGAATCTAGGATGTGTATTTCAGTATTATAAATGCCACTTCGATGCAAAGCCAGATTCAGCGTCAAACAGGATGTAGTCTGTCATTTCTGTGACCCTCACACAGTTCCACACTTAGAAAAAGTTTAAATAACTGAATAATGCATCACGAAAAAAGCACTGCTGATGGTTAGTTGGCATTAATAATTGCTAGTAAATGGACTGTTAAAATCAAACTCAGGAAACTCCATATACAGGTTAAAATATACACTGCTTAGATAGGAGTACACAGAGTGATATTGCACATTGTAAACATCAACTTTTGTAATATGAAAACCCTGGCCTCCACTTACGCAAATACCATTGTCTTTAATTATTGTTACTACTATTCTGGCTGAGATCAGAGATCAAATTTAGCCACAAGATGGTAGTGTTCTCCAAAAGAAAATTATTCTTGTCCACGTGTGAAAGCTAGCTCTAGCTGTACAAGTAGATTATGAAAAATCATGATGATTAAAGCAAGGGTAAGCAAAACAGGAGCCAGTGCTAAAACAGTCATTATTTTACTATAGGGGAACCAAATTAAATACACTGTCGTACAAATTTAGAGGGTTTACATATACTTTAAAATAGTTATTAAAAGATTTATTACTCTATATTCATCTAAAATGCAAAATGCATAACCTTTATGTTAAATGTTTACTGCCAACACAGTAATATAACATGTATTTTATGGACTTAAACCAGGATGAAATTACTTTCAGGACCAGTCCTGATCCCAAAGGCTCCTGGTAACAGGCAACTCAAGGGGATATAGCATGGGCAGTTTTGCTTATTAATCTGAGACACTGCTGTGAAATTGAGATAATTTACTCATGCAAATAGCACAAAACAGTAACTGTACAAATGTAATGCTTGAGGAGAAATAATTTTCTATACAGGATTTCTGAAGTCAAATAATGTAGTGAAGCCTCATGAAACTACACAGTAGTAAGCCATTACATTTAAAGAGGAAAGACTAATAGATTCAAAATAACAATTCTGTGATTTGGAAGCTACAGTAAATAGCTGACATTCTCCATAGAAGCTTAAGTAACTTTTTTTTTTAATTCTACATTGTCTTACATTTTCAACACGTGATTATATTCATATTTTGATGATTGTATTGTAGTTAAAAAATACGACAGACCTGTACAATCCCACAAGGTTTCGATTGGGATGATTTTTCCTTGTAAAAAGAATAAAGCTTATTACTGTGTCTTTAATACAGTATTAAAACAGTCATATTAAAGACATAGATTTTTTGAAAAGTCATTTAAAATTTTCTTAAAATGCCACACGTACAATTCCTTTGGAAAACAAAGAAAAACTATATTTGTTTAGCTTGATACCAATTTCTTGAACAGTCACTTAAAAACAACTGGAAATGCTGTTGTTAAAAATATACTCCTTGATCAAAGTAATTAGGTGGACAGAAACTTTGGTCAAGAGGACAAAGAATCTGAGTGATTTTGTTTTGCATATAGAACAGTCTTAGCAGGAAAGTAATTATAAAAGAAATAATAGCACATTCAGAAAAGACAGCATCAAGGATGTGTCTGAGTGATGTTGTTCAATAAAGCTACAACCACTGTATGTCACATTCAAACTGCACATGGAATGTCAGTCAAAGCACTAAGTTATTCAAAGATTACATTTCACAATTAGCGGCACTGGCAGCATTAAAAGCACACTGTGCGAGTGTTTCAAGTCTCACTCTGTCTCTCTCTCACACACACACGTACACAACCAAACATAATGCAAAGTCAACATGCCTTCCCACCTCTTGTGCAAAATATAAAACACAGTAATGAAAGTGCCTTGTTCCTCCTATGCCTCTCTCTTCCAAGTAGTGTTTAAAAAGATAAAGTTAAAAAACAGCCATTTTATAAATAAGCCAGAAGACATGCTTCAGCTGGGATGCCTCATTATCGAAGCACTGTTAACCCATTCAAAACATCCCATCACCATTCACTAATTTTTACACAAAACACACACACACACATACACACACATCAAATAAACACAGTACATGTTAGAACAAAGGAGAAAAAAGACACTTCTGGCAAAACCATGAGGAGATGATTCCTCCTGCATCCGCATTCACGTCAAATGAGACACATTTGAACAGTGTTAAAGAGCAGTAATAAATTGCTAAACCACAAAGAAACCAATTCAGACATAAATACAGCATTTTCCCACATTGAGATAGTTCCCGAAGCGTCTTCCCCGTCCAGCTTCCTTGCCAGTGTGGCTCGCTGAGAAGGGCGTGACCCCGAGGCTCATGTGATCAGCTCCCTGAGAGCGTGGCTCTGCTCCGCCGCTGGTGCGGGGGTGGCAGCCGGGGCGGAGGAGGAGGAGGAGGAGGAGCCCAGCCCGTTGGAGGTGGTGATGGAGCTGTGCTGGATGGCCCCTGCCTGGGGACTCCCGGGTGCCTCCTCGCAGGTGTCCTCCTCTTCAGCGCCTAGAAGATGGGCACAGCAACACAGGCAATGCCATCAACCCTCCCACTCCGAAAGTTCACCTTCAACAGAATGACTGTTTGCCCCTCGTTTTCACAGTTGTGTTTGTAGGTGCGTGCCATCGCTGAAAAACCTTCCAAAATTTGCGCGGCCAGCCGTGGCTTGTTTGTACTTCACAGTTCACCGGCGGCGCTGCACAGATATGGTACTGAAGGAGGACACTCTGTGTGTGAGTGTCTGAACAAAGCGGGGAACGGTGTGCCAACTGCAGCTCTGCCTCCCTGTGCAACGCCAGTGTCAATATGTGCCACTCAGTTGACCCTGGCATGTTCAGGACTGGACTCCAGACTGCACAGGGTTTATCTGGCTTGCACTATCCCAGAGCACTTCTTTCTATTCATTGAGTATAATTGGATGTAATGTGATGTGGTTTGTTTGACAAACGCTTTTTTTTTCATTGCAGATAGTTGGGTTACTGCTCACGTACACTGACGCCTTTTAGATAAACTCTGCCCTGCATGCGCTATGGACACCTGACAAAGACCTGTTTATCAAAATGTTCCTTTCCCTCCCATTGTTTTTTGGGAATGATGCAGTATTGTGCTGCATAGTATTTATGTTTTTTGGGAGCCTGTTTTAGAGCATATTGACCATAAACATTCACAATGTCCGTTTTTGTAATTTATGCATTTGCTTGGAATTGACCACGATCTGACAGATGGATCTTCGTACAGCTGGACCTCAACTAGAGGAAATCTGTTACAACACGTTTCTAAGGGGTATAAACAGCAGTAGGGTACTGGATTTGAATCCTGTGTGCTAATTCTCTGTCACGCCTCTAGGAATATGCAGTAAGAAAAAATCCCACAACAGCAAAGACAGGCTACCAGAAAAATAAATATAAACACAGTCTGCTATTTCAAATGTGACTTTAAATGTGACCCCAAGAATTGGAAATATCAGCTAAAGGTTTGACTCCATTTTGCTGAATTTAAGATGTACAGAAAGCAAACAATGCTGCTCTGCCATTTATATGAGAATGTGCCTGCCTGTGCGCGCGTGTGAGTGTGTGTGCGCATGTGTGTGTGTGTTTTATCACATCGTGTGTTTTAGTATCCTTAATTAAAGTTACAATGTCAATTTAAACCAACATCATAAGGCTACATTACATTCTTTGGCACACTGTGGAGTTTGAGTATCCCTCATTGTGTTTCCATTTGTTTTTTGTTACCTTGCCAACTACTGCAGCGACAGATGATTACAGCACCTGATCTTAATGATGCTCACACTGGAGAATATGCAAGACTTGGAGTCGAAATGCCACCAGCTGTTAGGCAGTTGCATTGAATTAATTGGATCCTGATGAAAAAAAAACCCTTTATAATGTACTGACTCATAAAGGAATACAGACCACCACAATAATTAATACCACTAATGATAAAAAGTCACTTGAAATGGCACTTGGTAATTAATGATTGGGTTTGGTATTTGAGAATGTGAGATACAGAGTCTTTTATGTAGGCTGCAATAAAATCTCATTTAAAAGGCCTTCTGTGTGCAACGTTTCCCTGAGCATTCTTACTGACTGGATTTTGATCAAATGATTTAGCACAAACGTATGTCAAAGCGCTGTAAATTATTCAGTCGTTTATCCCCGCATAAGGTCGGTCTCAGTGTAAATCAGACTAATTTCTTTGTTCTGTATTCAAATGCATATAATTACTCATGGCATTAAGTATAAGAGAGGAAGATGGGAGTATGGCTGATATATTATAATATGCAAGTTTTCAGGTTCCCAAGGCAGTGTTACACCTCTTTTTTTCTTTATTAATTTCAGTGCTGGTTTTCTCCGCAAGCAGATGGAGGCATAGGCATGCCAAGCAAAAGCGTGGCCCTGCTTGTTTGCAGGGCAGGCTGGGTAATTCCCTCCCACCTGCCATGGCTATATCTCAGCTGGATGATAAAGTGTGTTAACAGACAGGCTGCTGGAGCTGGGGGCCCCCAGGAGGCCCCTTCTCCTTGGCCAGAAAACTTCACAGGAGTTGAGGATCCCCATTTGAGGCCCCACACCAAGAGATAGTGGGGCTTTGAATTGGACCCTCCAATCAGAAGTATACCTCCTTTGGAAGAGGTGAGTAACCAGTTTTTTTTTTAAAGAACACAGTTAGCGGGCACGCTCATTTACATAGTTTGAGCTGTATGAGCTCAATATTTCAGAGACAGTAAAGCACAGGGACTTAATGGTCCGCTCTTCATGGAGGCGGTTTACACGCCGCAGACGATCGAAGCCCATCTTTCATAAAGGGAATCAGAAACAGACCCCCACAAACAAAGTGAAGTATGGCCCAATTGGATCTCAAACACTTCCAAAAACAATTGAGCCAGTGTCAAATGAGCTGTATCGATGACAGCACAATCCCGCTCAGAAGCCATCAGTCCTAGCGTATGCGCGGGCCATGTCAGCTCTGGTTAACAATGGGCGTGTGTAATGAACAGAGTGGCGCCATAACCGCCTCTCACAGGGGGAGAGCCATGGGCTTGTCAGACTCGCCATTATAATGGACTCATTTTGGAAACAATCATTGTCAATACGAGTCAGGGACGGACTTACGGAAAGCGTTAAAGAGGCACGAGACGCAGTTGACCGCGCTGCCGCGCGACTCAGCCAATCGGGGTGCCAAGTCATGGGCATGAAGCTGAGCTGACAAAAATCAATATTCTAAATGCTCGGCGGAACGGGGTATGGGGGAGGAGGGTGAGGCGGGCACAGCGGCATTGAGGGAAAGAAAGTATTGCTTGTTCTTTTAAAAGTGCTTACAGGCACTGTTTCAGCCTGGCAGCCGTTAAGTTTTACAGCGAGCACCTGAGGAACTGTAACTTGCAGGCAGCGCCCCCCCCCCCCCCCAACCCCCCTTTCCACCCCTCTCGCTCCACTGACAGGGGCAAATTGAAATGAAGTGGGTGCATATGGCAGAAACAATCCACAGATTTGCAAATTGCACAACATCATTAAATCATAACGGCGAAAGATGTTGCACTGTACATTCCAGGTGCCCTCTGTCTGTGTTCGGAGGTTCAGTCGCTCGTGACATGTTTCTTTACGGTGAGCCAGGAAAAACAGCAGATGTGACGAGGTCTGTAAAAATGACCCAAAAGCAGGCCTAACAAGTGTCAGCGCAACCAAGTGCTGGAAAACAGGGGAAAGCGCTGACAAGAGGTCGACGCGCCAGCACTGCTGGGGTTTGCAATATGATTTTGAACGTGCAATAAACCCACCAGAGGAATTAATGTGGGGTAAAACGGAACATAAAAAAATGCTTCAAAGCATCTGCTGCTCATGTAAATCCCCGCACTCCTATGCAAACAAAAGCTCCCGCACTGTTCTATCTCTATATTCTGAGTACAAAGCTTTTTTTTTGGCCCAAACATCCGACAATATTTACCCTACAGGTGAATGAGTAGCGCTCAGTCATTGAGACCAGTGATATCTGTGTCCACCAATGGCATCTACCCGTCCAACAGTGTTATCAACATTTTCAAGGGTAATATCACTGCCTTGTTGACCGTGTCAATTTCACTGCCGTACATGATGTCACTGATGGATGTGTAAATATTACTGTTAGTCATGTAGACATCTTTGTCCACAAGTGGTCAGTATACATCCAGCAGCGATACCTACACATCCAGATCGATGGGAGCCACAACCACGGCCCCACTAGGTTATGTAAAAAGCACAGCTGACAAATATCCAATACTATGAACTTCAAAGCACTAAAACCATCCCAGATGTCCCTAGATGGGTCCCATTTAAATGTGATGTACAGTAAAAGATACCACACTGGTGCCTTTTTACAAACAACTACACAGTTTCAAAGCCTAGGTTATTTCCTTAAACTTTGACATTAAATTTAGTGATGCCAAAATTATGAAGGGTCAAATTTTTGACAATTGCTAAGCTGTGTCACATTCATGACTGCCTACTACAAACAGCAGCTAATGATACCAAGACTACCTCTAAATAATAAAAATACTCTATAGCACCTTGCTGATAATTATTATTCAACTAAAAGAAAACACTTTGGGTCCTACAGTACTGGTAAAAATACTTTCCCAAGACACTGTCATCACGTGATGTCAGTAATTTGGAATTAAGTACACAAGACAAAAAAGAAACATAAAAATGTATTATTCATTTTATGTAAAAAAAAAAAAAAAAATACTGGACAAAGAAATACAAGTTCAAGCTGATTATACAATTTCCAGCAGTAAAACACACTTGACTGCTCATTTATGTTGGTAGGAGATAATACATATAAATTACATTTATTATGCAAAAAAGAGAAAATGCTGCAAAATATTTTATTAATTGTCAAACTCTGTTTATAAATGCAGTGTTACCATAACATTTACCAGTGCAAATACACTCAATGGTATTTCCGAAGAGTCTCTTCACTCAGACATTCTGAGATGACCCAGTTAAAAGTAAGGATGCTTTTGAGGATAAAGCTGTCTGTATAAATGGACTGCAGACAGGAAATATAAGCTGTCTCTGGACAAGAACGTCTGCTAAATGTAATGTGATCTCAAGTTCCTTTACACCATGGAAAATCCCTGAGAATTTGGGAGTTTATCAGCAGCTACATTCCTCAGAACTTTTCCCTCCACAAAAAAACAGCGATAATGCGGCCATCGCTCAGTCAGTTTGCGAGTCGCTGAGCCCGGGCGCGAGCGGGACGTGTTCCTCATGCCAGTTTCCCCGGGCTCATTTTGGCGGTATTTCACGGCGGGCCCGAGGCTGGGGATAATGGAGCATTACTCACCGTGATGGCCCGATCTCTTCTGCATGGCGGTTACAGGACAGTCTTTATGAGCCAAGAGGAGCTGCTTCAGCTGCGCCACTTCATTTCTCAGCAGGGCCACTTCGCTCTGCGGGAGGGGAGAACAGAGAGGCCAAGCGCGCACACTCACTCGCGGGTCACACCTGACTTTCTTTTTTTTACGGCTTCTTCTGTGGCCTTGATGCCACGCCCCTGTGGCCCCCGCACCGTACCCCCATGTTACAGAGACAGGAGATTCTTGCAGGAGATGTGTGTGGGATCGGGTAAAATCTTTACCACAGTCCTCAATGAACTCCAAAATATTTACCAATGGACCAAAATAGGCAGAGCCACGATGTATTAACAGTGACTCCCTGATGAGAACTGATTTCAGTGTGTCTCTGTTGATAGGTCTGCATGAGTCAGGATTGACAGCGTACAGTAGATTCAGGTCATGATGCCAAGTATTTCTCTCCTCTAAGACCTGCTTTAAAAGGCCCAGTCCAGCAGAAACTCTGGCCTAGTTTTAGTGTTTTTTTCTTTCAAAAGCAGAAATAGTCCCAAACCTGAACATCCAAGGCAAGAGCACTTTGGGTGAGACATCTTTACTCACTGTTCAAGTATACAGAATGCCCCTGGTATTGTTACTCCTTAAAGGAGTACCATGGTGATTTTCACACTTTCTCGGTTTTATGTGCTATTTGCACAAGAGGCATTGAAGAAACACAATGAGCAAAGTATTAAATATGTCCGTTCTGTATTTTTGGAGAAATATGCGTTTTAAATTCATCATCCTATTTTGAGAAAGTTGTCATTTTTCTACGTCACGAATACAGTAACCACTCCTATTTCCACGCCCCGTAAAGAAATCTGACAGGACACACCGTCCTGCTGTTCAGACAATGCAAATATTTGACTAACGTTAGGTTCACTTAAATTAGAGTGCCTTTAGATTATTTCTGGTTATATTCATTTAGCTAGCTAGCTAACGTTAGCTAGCTAGGAGGTTTGCTTTCATAAGGCAATGCTATCGATAACGTTAGCTTGCTAGTTTGCTTTTATGAGGACGTTATAGTTGTGCTTTCATCTTAACTTGGCTAGCTAGATAGCAAAAATTATAACTGGATATAAGTCAACGTTCTTACCTTAGCTATCTATCGATACTTGATATACTACTAAGCTAGCTAGCTTGTGAAGATTCAGTCTCCCAAAGAGAGCGCGTATCATGGGGGTAGCTATGGTAACCGGGCACGGTCTGTCAATCATAGCTAACTGACAGTTCTCATTACCACGCCCAGACGGTTCGGGTGAATTTTTATAGTGGGAAATTTAGGCTTAGAAAAATACGTTTTAAAGTACATTGAAATGACTGAAGAATAAAAAAATTATGCACATTTGTTTTGTTGTTGCCTGAAGACAACTGGGAAGTGTCACGTTCAACCACCATGGTACTCCTTTAATACTTCATGAGACTCATATTTCTCAGCGCTGAATGTGATGTTGAATGTTAAGTTTAACATATTACCAAAGATTTTGAATAAGATTATGTATTAGTATTAGCACTATGTATTAGTAGCTAAGGGATATGACTACGCCCAATTCTAATCCAGCTCCAATTCACAGGTTCTCTCAGGAAACTGAGATTACACTTATCTGAATGCACTCACAGTACAGGTCAAAGTCTCCTGTAATACACCCTTATTCTGTCTCTCTCTCTCATGACCGAAATAAGAGACACATGATCAGTACATCATTACATATGCCCCCTGTGATAAAGCGCTCATATTTCCACCTGTGGTGGGGGAGGAGACACATACTTTGAGTAGAAGGTAATAGCATAATGGATGCCGTTAGAATAAAGTACGATGCACTTCTTCAATTATGTTGTTCCAGCGATATAATTACGGCCCTTTAATAGCTGCGGACTGGCACATTTGTCAGAGGTGAACTCCTCCGATTGTCACAGCAACTTTGTAGATTCTGCGAAGATTTACACCCCACTGTCATTACAGCCCCCGGGGGAGTCAGGAATTCTGCATGCAGTAAAGGATGTGGTTTCGGGGGGGGGGGGGGGGGTGGAGGGAGAGGAGGTGTATTATTGTGAAGGTGACTTTATCAGGATTTAGCGCAGCCAAGAGCCGATGGAACATCCTGTGGCAGATTTAAGCGCTTTCTGTTCTCTTTAAAGGACCACGGCAGCCTAATCTATTAGTCTAAAAGCAGCCAATTTATTTGAATCCATCTGTTTAGGCTTGCTCCTCTTGGCACGAACAGACTGTTCGTGAAATACATTTGAACACAGCTGGCGAAGCCCCTATGAATTTCAACACCGCACCGTACTCGCTGCCATTTCCCACGATGCACCTGCCCTGCACTGCTTCACGCTGCAAGCTTCACATCATCCTTCCCCAGCATTCACCAAACCAAAATGTTCTGTTGGTAGAAGGACTGCATGTGAAAACCAAAGACAGCAATGACTAACTAGCACTGGGCTGAACATACGGACACCCCCCACATCATCCATGTAGTTTGTAATACAAATTGCATGGCTGCTGGAATGCCTTGTGCGTATCTCCAGGCTTGTGCGTATCTTGTGTACATCATGGCGTAGCTTGATGCACTGCTGTGGATCTTGTCTACACACAAAGAAACACACACACACACACACACACACACACACACACACACACACATATAGTACCCTACAAAATTATTCATGCTATATTTTCATTTAACTATTCATATAACTCTTGATATGAATAAGATAAAAAAATGTTCTCCCGTAATAATGATTTTTTAATAATTATTTTTTTCATTTCAACTTCTTCCAAGTAAAAAAAAAATTATTCCCAAAAAAATTAAAATAATTATTTGCATCACAAAAATTCACACGTTTCCAGTACTTTGTGTTGCCTTCACAAGGACAAGACAACGGAGTGTTTTTGAGATTGGTGAACATATTGGGTGGGGGTCTTTGATCATCCCTCTATACTGAATCATTCAAAATCCTTATGTCTGTGCTTGTGGACTGCCCTTTTAAATTCAAAACATGAATATTCAATCAGGGTTCAAGTCCAGACAAGGATAGCCATTGTAAAAGTGCAGTTTTGTGGTCAGTTAACCACGTCTTGGTTGATTCTGAGGTATGCTTGGGATCTTTGCCTTGCTTGAGTTTGAGCTGGCAGAGGAGACCAGGTTTCTTTGCCAAAATATTTATGTACTTGCCGGAATTCACCTTGAAAGAACTGACTTTAAAAGAGTTCCAGGACCAATAGATGCAAAGCAGTCTCATAACATCATAGATCCACCACCATAATTCACCACAGATACGACATCCTGTTCAACATAAGCATCCTTCTCCTGATGCTAAACCCCCTGCTGGTATGTGTGGCCAGAATGATCTATTTTGGTCTCATAAGAGCATAACACCTGATTCCAATGAAAGTTCCAATGCTGTTTAGCGAACTCCAGGCATGTATTATTTTGTTGATTATCCTCAATAGAGGCTTTTTTTTCTGACAACACTTCCAAAAATCCCATCATCATTCAAGAGGCGTCTCGTGACAGATTTGGAGACTTTGTGCCCCCAAGATGCGACCAAGTTTTGCAGATCTCTAGACTGTGGCCTGTCGATTATTTTGCCACGCAAACCATCTGCCTCACTGTGCGTGTGTGTAAAATGCAAATACAAAATGCAAATGCATCCTCTACCAAGCAGGTTACAACTGTTCCAACTTTTACATTGTTGACCTAAGAGTGGAGAGAGGAAGGTGGTACTTTTATTTTGTTTATTTTTTAGTAACCATCTCCTGACAATGCATTGTCTTGTTTCTCCTGATTTTTCTTTGCCTTTCCCAATGGTGATGAATGACACATGCACTTTACATGTGTGTTACGTCATTTTAATACCCCAGTGATACAGGAAACCATAAGAGGTCACAGCACAGTTCCGTAAGCATGAGATGAACTTAAAAAAGTAGTACAGTATGTTACTCCAGATTATTTTTGTTGGGTTTTATTTAAAGTCATTATTAGTGGTGCGAATAATTTTTATTATAATTTAATAGAAAAAAATTCTGAGAAAATGTATTTGTATAAAATAATGTAATTTTATAATTGGGCTCATTACCTGTATTTCTGGATTGTTGTTTTATGTAGTCCTCTTTGGCCACTTTTATCAAGGCTTTGAATAATTATGGTGTGTGTGTGTGTGTGTGAGGGTAATTTTTTTAAAGTAAACAATTAAAAACGTAATACTGTATCCATTACGTGAATTTCGCATATTTACATGTGAGGTGATACTAAGGGAAAAGATGTAAGGTGTTCTATGCAATTGGCCATGGGCTTTTTTGTAGGATACCTCACAGCTAACATACTATTTCATTGGCCCGACTGAATTTCTCAATCAAAGGCCGGAAAATATAAGGAAGCGCAAAGGCTCATGTGCAGTGCAGCTTTCTGCACTTGCTCTCCATTCTGTCTCCGAGTTTGACGCCACAGACCAAAAGTCATGAAATAGTTTTGTGAATAAAGAGAATGTGTGAATATGGTGCTTCCCATGAGCCCCAGAGCCTCCGCCTGTCCTGACAGCTCATTAAAAAGCCAGTTAAGGATGATGCCCAAGTAATCACGGATCATTAAGGCCCACTCCGCTGATCGGCTGGGTCCCGCGTGCTGGGGCAGCAGCTACCACGCCAGCCTCGCCACTGATTAATGCTTTCATACGTCCAACACTTTCCTTCCTTGACATTCAATTTTTGCCACCAGTCATGGCATCCTTCACAGTTAACAGCTTTCGATACCCCCCCCAAATCCCCAACCCCAACGCCTTCATCCTCTACCACTGCTTTAACCCTTCACTTGCATGTGGGCTACAAAAAGAAGGCCATTTGTATTTTTAAAGCAATATATTCTTACCTCCTCGCACCCATCCCCCTTCTGCCCCTCCCACGTATGTCTCTCCCTAGTTTAATGGACAGAGATGACAGCACACAAATAAACAGCACATCTCATTAAATTGTCTGGAACGCCAATGCGCCGTACCCTGGCTCGCACTTATCAACAGAGACAACGGTTACGTGAACTGTTTCGAACTTGTCAGCATTAGATCCTAATTGCTTTCTGCAAAATGAAGGTTCAAAAAGACACGTTTCCCTGGGAGATTTTTTAAGGCCATCCTGTGAGCCGGAGAGACGGGGGAAGTGGAGACACGCTCGCGCGCCGATGACATCTGGAGATACGTCTTTATTGACAGCGAGGTATCAATGTACGGGCCTGGCGCACCGCCGCTGTCATGCCGCAGCACTTCTTAATCGCCATTAATGACTTCATCACAGTGCGAGGAAAGAGGAAAAAAACAGACTCGCACACGAGACGCGCGCAAAATGAAAGGCTTTTGCCCGGCGGAGGACGGGTCGCTCTCTTGTCGCTGTTACCCATAATGCCTCAACAAGGGACGGCGGGTCGTACCTGCAGCTGCCCGTTCGTGGAGCTCAGGTCCTCAGCCTTCTTCTCCAGAGACTGGACCCACACCTTCCTCTTCTGCCGGCAACGCGAAGCCGCCGCCCGGTTTCGCTCCAGGAATTTGCGCCTCTTCTCGTCCGGGTTCTCGCATGCGGCCCGGCGACGCCTGCCTCCGCCACTCGGGCCGGGGTTGGCGGGCGGGGCTGGGGAGGCCTGCCGCAGGCAGGACGGGAGAAGCCGACAGTCACAGCTTGTCATTACGTTTACCTGAAGCCATGCTGCACAACACAGATTGGTGGACATGTAGCAATAACACATCTCGTTATTTTCCTCATCACTTAATTAGATGTGATTTCCTTATGTGAGTGCAGTCTGACGATGATCAAGATTCAGTCTTGATCTTATTTTATTTTGTTTTTGATAGAAAGGAAGAGAACTACACAGTCCCACGAGATCATCTGCCATTTGTACTATGCCTGCTAATGAGTGCATATCCATTGGAAGTTTTGACATTGACACACTACTTAAAACTGAGTGGTGACTTATGAAGACTTGCCTTCTTTCACACACACACACACACACACGCACACACCAAGCAGCCAAAACCGGGCTGTGTATTTGAAGCTCACTTCCTTGTATTGTTGAGAGATGTTGATCACTAGCACCAGTCTGGTGGCTCCCGTATAGATGTTTCAGCAACCCATTTCAATGTAAGTTGGTGGTAACAACACGGTCAAAATACGTAAAGTAAATAATGTTTTCCGACAAAAACATGTAGTCGCAATAGGTGTTTTTTCTTTGTCTATATCTCGCATGTGCCGAAGTCACTGTGTTATTTGGACATGATTTTAATATTTTGCGGACAAATGAGGGACTCACTGTGGACTGAGTCACTGTATCTCACGCTTAGTGGATATCTGGACTTCATACCCATATAAAGTTCCCCCCTTTTCCCTACTGAGCAGTCTCTTGCTCCAATTTGTACAATATGGCGGCACCCACAATCTGGATTTCCCAGGCTTCAAAAACGCTTTTCACCAAGCCAATGGAGAGTCAACGAGTGACATGACAGTGGCATGGTCCATATTTTTTCTACAGTCAATGGCACACACACACACACACACACACACAAACCATACACACACACACACACATACACACGTTCACACACCACACATGCACAGACACACGCTCACCCATACACACACACACACACACACACACACACACACACACATATGCAGTTGCTTACAGGTGCTTCTGTGGTGGAGGTGGCAGGCTGCTGGGGACAGGGCTCCTCGGGTTGTGCCGGGGGTGGAGTGTGGGTCCACATATCACTGCTCTGAGCCTCGCCTGTCCTCCCATTGGTTAACTGCGGTTGCTGCTGGGTTAGCACAGCTTTGAGCCTCTGGGGGATTGAAAGAGAACAACTAATGACAATAATCTGTCGAAAAAGTGTTTACTCCCAATGTGCATGCGGTTCAGGCAAGGCCAAAGCTGAATCATAAATACAAATAATCCACCCATTATACAAGATACCAAGATACCAAGATAAGATATGGCTCTGCATTCAAATATAAAATTTGCTAGATTTTGCCATTTCAGAGCAGCCAGGCAGTGGCACAGTAGTTGTGGTCTCATCAGAGGCATTTCATGAAAATGAATATGTTTTGTTTGGTAATACTATAGTCCATGTTAGAAGATGGGCAGAGCTTCTGCTGTCCTGACCACAATGGGAAGCTCATTCTACCACCAGGAGGCCAGAACATACAACAGACATGACCAGGAAGTGCAGGAACAGAGGGTGAGAGGGGCCAGGAGCCCAGAGGTTGCAGAACAGAGCGGTTTGGCTGACGTGTGGGGTCTGATGATCTTTTTAAGATACAGTGGAGTGATCCTTGTAGCTACCAAGGTCATTTTAATTTGGTGTGAGCTGATATTGGTAGCCATTGGAGAGAGATGGAGGGTGTAGATCAGATGAGCACAACATAACATAATAACATAATGATGAGAACAGGCCATTCAGCCCAACAATGCTCACCATTTCCCCAACTAAATTAGTGCCCTGATTACCTACAGATTAGATAGTACCTAACACTGTATCAAGCCTAGTCTTGAGTTTCTGCCTCTACTATGTGACGACCAGCAGTGTTATGGATCAGCTGCAGGTCTGAGGGCACAGGTAGAGGAGGGACTTGTAGTAGTCCAGATGGAAAATGACCACATCCTGGACTAAGAGCTGGGTTGAGAAGGCAGTGAGGAAGGAGCCGATGTTGTACAGGAAGAATCTGCGAGGCGAAACATACCACTATGATGTTCTCAGTGAGGGACAGTTTGTTCCTAGTAGATGAAAAGGTTGACACTATGGTGCCGGTTAAACAGAGGCAGAGACTTGGGAAATACAGCATGGCAGTTTTAACCTAACTGAGCTTCAGGCAAGGGTTTGCCATCCAGCTGGAGATGCTGAGATGCCTGCTGAGACCAATGTATCGAAGGGAGAGGAGAGAAAAAGCTGCGCATCACCAGAATAGCTGTGATTATGCATGATTGATCCAAAACTTTGGTTGGGCTTTGAATAGTGAGTGCTAAGTGCCCTTAGGAAAAAAATTCTAATTTTGACTGCCCAGATGAGGGAAACAAGATGGCTAAAGCAGACGTGGGTTCTAGTCGTGTTCCGTGGAGCAGTAGCAGTTATGGCTAATTTCCTACTCCCTGAAGGAGCCAACAATATCCAGCCACTTGTCAGAGGAATGCTTTCCCTCTGGGTGTTGTGTCACAGTGTCCCACATGTGGAGAGCTCTGCTTCAGCCTCTGCTGTGACTGTGCTTCACCTAGCTTAAGCCACAAGAGCAATACAACGTCATTAACCAGAGACAGGCTGTCAAAGGGGATACACACAATATCCACACATGCATATAGACGGCAGTCCCACTGGTAATTCCAGACAAACAAATCAAGTGCAACGGATTTCATTGTTTAGCTCCGATTTTTCTTGTAAACGCGAAATCAAGTCTTAATGAACGTTAAAAATTATCATTAGGTTACTGAAATATATAGCCAATGTCACCAGCACACACACTTTGCATGCTGTCACCAAGGAATATAAAGTTGACAGCATAGAAGCTGCCAAAACCAACAGCATGAAAGTATGTGCAAACTATCCTATCGAAGCGAGCGAGAATACATTTTGTTAAAAAAAAAAACGGGAGGAAAAAAAACCGGGCCATATTATAACAGCTCCCTATGCCAGACCAATCTGTCTACCAAATTTGTTTGCCGCGTAATACCCATCCAGATTCTCTTCTGGCTGAAACGAGATATTATTCTCCTGGAACGGACTGCGAAGGGAGGGGAGAAAAACAGTCGGATCCATATTTCATATCTGCCATGGAAACCTCATCAGTGTAATAACCCTCCTTCTCAAGGGTGTTATTCCACCATCTGCTGCTATATTACTTATCTTTATTTTGCAACTAATTAACAGCATAATCTTCTAAATTCAGCAAGTTAATTATCATTATTGTGGTCTTTGCAGCATCATCAGTCCTTGTAAAGTGGCGCCTGTGCACCCTGGAGAGAGGCGGAGAGACGGGGGAAGGGGGGGTGTGTGTGCGTGCATATGCGGGGGAGGTTGGGTGTGTGTGTGCGCGTATGGGGGTTTCTTGACGTGGGCTCATTAGGTGTTTGCTGATGAGCGCGGTGCTTGTGGGGGGATGGGTATGGGGGGGGCGCAGGTCAGGGAGGATTCTGCTGAACAAAAGGTTCCATGCCAGGCGAGGCTGACTTAATGTGCCTTTCTGAGCGTGTGCCAAGATGCCCCAGTCAGCTCTCGGCGGAAGCGCCCCTCCGGTTGGCCCCGGCGGCGGCCTGCTGAGCACGCCGCTGTCTCCGCGTTTGTCATCTCCGCGCCCCTCGATCCCGGCAACCCCCCCCCGCACCACCACCACCGCCCGCCTCCTCCCTACCTTTCTACCCTCCCCCACTCTCTGCCCCCCACCTCCTTGGGCTGGTTTACCTGTTAATTTCACAAGAGTGTCGTGCTGCGAACACTTACGCTTTTGTGGTACGCAGTCCATCACCGTGCCACCAATCTCCTTTACACCTCTTCATATTCCCGCCCCTCAGCCATCGCTACTGTTGCCGCGTCAACGTGTAGAGGCCGCAGCCTTTGCCACATCATGCAGGCATAATCCGCTGGTTTATCTCACCGCGAAAACAGTTCTGGAGCTACTGAATTGCGTAGGTTTGCAGTTTGATAATGGTGGACAATGCAAATAGCGATCTTTACTGATTTATATCAGCAGCTGATTGGAGGAACAGTGGCAAATGACCATTCCTCAACCCATCCCTCCTTAAAGGTATACTATGCAGGATTTCTTTCCTTGCTTGCTTGCTCATGTGTTTACAATTAAAAACATTTCCTCCTCTATTCTCAACCCCACCTACACCCCCAAGATAAGAAAGTGCACTCACCAACAAAACAACTGAATAGATATTTTAGCTATACTATCTAGATATGTCGGTAATGTTATAACATCATATTGCAGACTGTTGGAATGAAGTCTCTTTCAAACATGCAGCAATAGATGCATTCATAGCAGTCAGGCAAACACAAGTATGCCAAAATGCCTGACTGACATATCCAAGAGCAAAAACTCCCACTTCATTGTCATATGCAGCAAAGTTATGGGGTATCTAGCTTTAGCTTAGTGGTGGAATATACCTAGACTAGCCACTGCTAGCACAGCAACACCAGGTCTGTTCTAGCCTGCCTGGAAGCACGGCAACATTCTGTAACATAAAAATGCATATTTACAAACACATCAATTTACTGCCGCTTTTACTAAATTTATTTTTACATCCATACATAGACTAGATTCATATTTCTATAGCAGCGAAGTCGTATGCCTCTCCCGCCATGTAGCTCAATGGGAGGCCGCCTTCCCCCTTCAGCAGATTGGGAAAGTAGACTAGAAAGCTCCAGACTGCAGCCCTTACCAGCCAATAGCTGTGGCAAAAAAGGCACACAACCTATGATCAGAATTTAGTGAAATTTGTATAATACAGACCACGGATATTGGTCTGTAGTAGTCGAACGGCACTTGTATCTGGAAAAAATACCTAACGTTGCCAGACAACTGAATTTAGTTAGCTAATAAAGGCAACTACCCAACATTACCGAACACTGACCAGCCACTTGGTTATCATTTCTGCGCCTAACCCAACTGAAAATGCACCACTATAGCCAATCCATACACATTACCTCTTCTCCTTCTTCTTCTATTGGCCACATGCTTTTCAGACACAGCCCACAAAGAATAATGGGTCATGCCCAGAAATGTCCCAATGACTTTTCAGACTAACAAATACAGGCAGATAGGCAAGGACTGGGCAGACATGCACACGGACACAGATTGCGAGTGAATCATAGTAATGACTGAGCATGGTTGTTTTATAATATTAGCCAGGTGAAACTCCTGCATAGTATGGCTTTAAGATAACGTGGAGCCAAACTCATCACCACATTCAGGCAAGATTATTTTACCTACACACACCTAAAAAACACTTGCAGTAATACCTGCTAGAGCTTCTTGCTCAAAAATCATACCATTTCCCATGGATGACAACAAAAATACTACTAGAGTAAGAGTCATGTCTTTATGTTGTGTACTCACAGAAACCCCAAGATAATAATATTTATATTATATCAATCCAAAAGTGGCAATTGTGTTTTTGTTTCTTAGTTTTGGAAAAGTCTGCTTCAAGGGAAAGTGAAGGCCTTTCCCAAAGGCATAATATAATTTGAACAAAGAACAAAAAAGGAATACAAAGCGTAGCAATCCAATTTAAGCTCTTTCTAAACAGAAGGTTCTGCAAAATCTTGATCATTCATCTGAAAGAAAAATATTGGAGGTGTGTTCTACTTTAAACTACGATAAAAAATTGGTACTCACTGTTTATTACAAGCAATGTACACTAAATAAAGGCAAGATATACAATTCTAAAAATAATGCTATTCCTTCATTTTCTGCCCTCATTAAATTAATAAGACTGATACACACCCAACATAGCAATTAAAGTAATCTATTAAAGTGCAAACCAGCATAGTGCAAGTTCCCAGGACCTAGGCAAAGACTCAGAAACATTTTTCATTTATTTTGATATTTGTCAGAGATAGTTCCCTCTACTGGTCAAATGAGGAACTGCACAAGACTGTCGCTTCCAGTCATAGTCACCATAAGATGACCCCATTGTAATTTTTAGAACTGAGTTTACATGAAGGAGGAATATGACCAGTCTCATCTCACTCAGCACATCACCATGCTTCCTTGGGTATCATGGAGAGATTTACAGTGTTGTGGGCAAGCTGGGCTTGCGGCATATAGAGAAGGAGAGCGAATTACCATTTTGGCCTCTGATTGGATGGGTGACGGGGAGGAGGGTCCTGGGATTCCTGGCACATTAGGCATAACGGTGACGGGCCTGACAAGCTGACAGCAGAGACACAGGGAGACAGCGGCACACAGCAAATTACTCTCTCACAGTGAGGGCTGGCCCTCCCCCGGCCCCTCCCCCTCACACACCCAGCACCATCCACAGAGCTCTGCCTCACATCTGAGCCTCATTAGGCTGGATGTGCTGTTATTTTGTGGCGGCAGCGCCACGTGGAGAGGCATCACACACACTAATGAACAGTCCTGCCTGCTGCTGCCTGCCTGCGTGGAGAGCATATGGACAGAGAGGAGAGGACCACTGTGAGGGATTCAGGCAGACGCGCTGGACGACCAGAACACTGCCGCTTCACACACACGCACACACACACACACACACACATCCTTCACACAATACACAGACACACATATCACTCAACCACTTTAAAGGATCACACACACACACATACACACAAATTATTCTTTCTTGAGAGAAAAAGAGAATTTAACAGCAGGCTCTGATATACAGTAATAAATATGCTGTGACGCCTTAAGAATATAATCCTCTGCACCAGCCTGTTCACACACACACAGGCACACATACAGACACACGTGCACACACACACACACACACACACACATACAGACACACTTGCACAGACACACACAAACACACACACACACACACACATACAGGCACACTTGCACAGACACACATACAGACACACAGGGACACACAAATGCAAACACATACACTTTCCATACAAACAAACTTGCACACAAACATTCCTCAACCACAGGTGTCTAACGTAATGCATGAGCAGAAACACCAACACCCCCTTAGACACACACATGCACGCACGCACACACACACACACAGACAGCACTGAGATACTGAGTCTGCTCTTGGAATGAAATGTCCCAGATAAATAAAACTGAGCCTCTCTGGCCAGGGGCTGCAATGGTATAATAATCCGTTCATATAATAAAGCCACATATGGAGGGCATGAAAACCACATGCAGGATAAATACTGAATAAAAAACACAACAAGGAAAGAGAAAGTGTTCCAAACTTACAGGGATGGCAGTGGGAATATGTCCACTCGGGTCTGCAATGGCTGCTGGGAAGGTAAGGGGCATCGTCTGTCCATTAGGTAGCTGTAAGAGTACAGGGAAGGTTCCGGTAACAGGACTGGAGGGGGAAAAGAACATGCTGGTTACATAACCACTAAGAATTTATTTAACAATTCAACAACTTTCTATCCCAGTGTAGTTTCCTTTGCTCAATCTGAGGAACCCAACTGTAATTATAAGCCAGCCCGCAACTTTCTTCTCTAAAACCCCCCAGCTGAGCTGTCCAGTTATCGCAGCACAGGACTGCCAAGTTAGCACAGCGGGTAGAGGTTGAATGCAGGTAGCTGGTTAACCTGGAGTCGCTCGCCCACTTTAAGGTGGGAAAACATGCTGAAAAAGCCTCTGTGCCTTGATTGCTTTATGGCTATGAAGGCCCCTGGCACAGTCAGGATGTGACACCTGACACACTCTAGTGCATCACCTGGACATGCAAGGCAAGACCTAGGAAATCCCCTTCTAATAGGACACAAAACACTGTAAACAAAGTACTTTTTAGTAATATTCTCCAAATAACGACCCATAATTTTATTCACATTCTGCAGCTCCTTAAGAGAGGAACAAAATGATTGCATATTTAATGAATATACTACACTGAGAAGAGACATGTATGAAAATTATTAGAAAAATATATGACGTAATTTGGGGGGGGACAAGTTACTAAAAATGTACTAAGCACTAAAACTAGGAGAAAAAAAGGTAGAAATAACACATGTGGGTTACTTACACAACAGACCTACTTGAGGCTGGGACTTGTGTAATTACAGAGCTCGAGGTTGGTGATGGTAATGCTTGCTGTATTACGACACCGGTATCATTGCTTGCCAGAAGCACAGTCGGAACTCGGAAGGACTCAGTCTGAACTATGGTAGATGGTGGCTGTGAAACCGGCTCCAGAGAAATGTCCTGAAAGCATTATACAAATTACAGCTACATTAAACTGATACGGCCACTGTGCTGGCCTAACGACAAGTCAACATCAGGAATCGGCTTCGTTTCCTCTTCTAAATTCCCCATTCAGAAAGTCTGTTTCTTTATGGCAAAGGTAGTTAAGTGGGTAAACTTACTGGACTAGCGATTTGGATGTACAATACTCTTTGTGTATAAATCTGCAAACCCGGTAAGAAGGCTGGTCAAACGTTTACAATATAGCCAGATTGAGTAACATATGCAAAAATCCAAAATCCAAGATTAAATGCAAAACTCATCAAGTTAAAATGGCAACATTAAAAAGACTAGGACCTTCCTTTGATAGTAAATCAAAATTCTCTGCTTCCAGGCTCCCAACATGCCTATATGCTGGACACATATCAATCCTCCACTGCTACAGGTATTAAGTGTTTATAAGTAAACCAACCATAAATAATTTCTGTAACATTTACACACACCACATTCAACATAAGGAATTGTCAAGCAATAAATATCACATGGTTTGAGAGAGATGACATTTTAAACTACCACTCATATCACTCATTCAATAATCAAAGTTTAAAACACAATAAATACAAATATTTAAGCAGTAGGTCTAACAGTTACACAATGTCCCCAGCACAGTGTGTTTCTTATATTTCATCCACAGTAATGAGCAGGTGAATTTCTACTCCTACAGAGGAATCCAGGTCAGAGAAATGAGTACATCTACTGCATGGTTTTCTTTGTGCCGTTTTCTTTGTGTATGTCAGCATTACTAAAGTGGAACTCTTTTATAAATGTAAATATTATATCCCTCTTATTTAAGAAGGTCAATGCCATTGACATGACCATTATACCCAATCTATTCTAGAGCAGAATGTGATGGTACCAGGCTCAGCAAAACAAGCTCAAGTAAAGAAATCAAATTTGAACACTGCGCTCTTTAAACTGAGTTCACCTGATGTGCAAAACAATGATTTTGCATGGAAAAGGCTGAGCTGCATGCATACAGAACCACAGACTTTACTGCGTAGGCTGCAGTGCTGTGCTTCACCTTTTCATCACAGGTGGTAGACTCTGGGCGGGGCAGGGGGCTGTCTCGATGGGTCTCCACTGCTGAGGCTTCCTCCGATTTGCTTCTTAGGAGTGGCAAAGCAAGTGGAGAAAAGTCTAAGGGTAGCTGAGAAACACCACACTGTATCAAATGACAATTAAAAACTAGTGGCGCAAAACCAGCTATGTGTACTGGAGGGACTATGCTCTAATGATACAATGCAGTGCAACTGTCCTTTAGAGCCAATCTTTAGATGAAGGCTTACCTTTCTGATATCATCCTCTGTGGCCTTTTTGAAGTCATGTTCGAATGGACTAGTAAGTTCATTGAACAATCCCACTTCTTCACAATTCTTCAAGAAACGAGTAGGTGTTGGAGTTTGGTCTGAAACAACACAGGTCTCACATTAAGTGAAAGAGGACATGATTCTACATACTAGATTCAGATAGCCTACTGTATGTGAATTTAATTTGCATGTGTGTTTGTGTTCAGTGCTGCAACCTCCACTGTCTATTTTGGAGAGCACAGACAAACGTGATCTCTTCTAAAACATATAACGTCAAGCCGCTGGGCCTTTTACCTCTGCAGTCCACCAGTTAATCTGACCAGAGACAGACTCTCCAACTGGCCAGACTTGGTCACTGGCGTACAAGGACATACGAACATGACCAATTATATAGTGTCCTGCAGGTGTGCTGGCCTTGCTAGCGCCAATTTGGCATCAGACTCTGGGGTGGATCCATTAAATTAAATGGTGCCTTAACAGGACTAGCCGCAGCATAGCCCAAGATTCAGATTTGTTTTCTTATTAAAAAAGTAAAACATGCAGTCTGACTCAAATTTGGAATTGAGGGTAACAATTCTTAAAGTTTGAGTTTAATGTAAATACCTCTGAAATTCATGTGAAAATTTATTTCCAAATATTTTCATTTGCAAAATGAGTGCTCCTTTGGACAATGTGGCCTTCTTGACTCACCTTGAATGGCCATTGAAGAAGGTAGAGTTCAGCAAAATGTCAACTCAATCACTGGCATCAATTGATGTGGTGTAAAGCCTTCAATACTTACATTGGTGGCCACTGTCCCACAATATTCAGGACAATGTTCAGAGAAATATGTCATTTTTTACATCCATGTACGTTACATGCTCTAAATTATTTCAAAGTGATGGTACAACATCAGTAGTCAAAAAATCTTCCTTCCAGCATCAAACACACACCACTTCTCAAGCACTCAAGCTACCAGTGCCTGTCAGCATGACTTTGATCAAATCTGGTTGGTTAAACATAATTTGGTAAGGATAAACAAATTGATCAGCCCAAGTGAATTGAGAAACGATATGCCTGCCTGTTTTTAAGGCATGCAAGGACTTTTTATTTACTTTTTTAACATATGAGCAGTGGAAAGAGAAAGAGAAGACAGGTTTGTTTATGGTGGTTCTCTATTATTGTAAGTCAGTGAATCCATCAGCTCTTGATCTTTCTCAGTGCTCATTCAGATGATTCACAAGTGCTCCTCATTTGTGCAAATATTACTTAATGCACACATGCTTTATGATAATGCCATCTAGTGTTTTTATGGCAATGAAAGTAACTGTAAAAAAAATTGTTGAACATAGAAGTTTTTATGGTAAATGGACTGCATTTATATAGTGCTTTACAATTGATGCCTCTCATTCACCAGAGCAGTTAGGGGTTAGGTGTCTTGCTCAAGGACACTTCGACACGCCCAGGGCGGGGTTTGAACCGGCAACCCTCCGACTGCCAGACAATCGGTCTTACCTCCAGAGCTATGTCGCCCCATATCACCTCCTTTCCCTTCCCCATGTTGATGCCGCTGCATTCAATTCTTGAATTTTGCAAATCATGTCAATACATCAGTTACTTATGTTAATGAAGCCTTATTTGGTACTTACCAGCAACTATGACACCATCATTGCGTGCTGGACCAAACTTCAGTGTCATCTCATGTTTGTGTTTATGGACAGCCAAATGATCTTCATTGGTAAAACGCTAATAATATTAGACAGGAAATTTGTTTAGAGAAACCCTTCTCTTAGAAAGTTACAAAACAATACAAATGTAGAAGTAAATATGTTTGGTACAATACATACCTGATTGCATCCAGGAATAGTGCATACAAATGGTTTGTCATCACTCATATTCAGAAAATCCTTTTATTCCCTAATTGTGACAAAAGTGGATATGAGTACTTCCCACACTTCAAAAATAACAACTGTATTTATTTTTACACCTATCTTTTATACCTTGTTTTTTTCTTATTCACTAATTTGAAATGCTCAGTTTCACTTCTAGGCAATTGCATCAATATCCTTAGACAATCGGGTGAGTGCAAACAAGCACACACTATGCTACAGAGTGTGTGCCAACATCCACTTCATTTCACCCTGAAGTCCAGCATATGTGTTGGTGAGCTGCACTCCATACAGTTTATAGTAAGTGTCTGAAGGATCAGAGTAGCTGCTGGTGCGTAATAAGACATTGCCCAAGCAATGGTACAGGCATTTATGCCCATACAATGTCAGGATTAAATACCGTGGCCAATAATTACCCCATGCATTGCCCATATGTTTAAAATGTAATATAGGTTGCCTAGTTTATGTTGCAATAAACTTTCCATATAGGCATCTGTGGAAGTGACTCACCAAAGCATGTTGTTGCAGGGCCTATGTTGGGCATGCTAAAAAACATACGTTTCCTTTTATGTCAGAGATGCCCAAATTATGGCCTGCTTGCCAATGCAATACATTTTACTAAAGTGATGTGCAAAACTCTGATTTAGTCCACTAAGCTCAGAACTGGGCATGCAAATTGCTTAGTGGCTCATCCTGTTAAAAGCATACTATGTAGGACTTCTTAGCCTGTTTACACAATAAAAAAAGTCTCCTCCTCTGTCTTCAACCCCACCCACCTGTGCCAAGTAAGTTACCCCACCTAAAGTAGTTAGCTGGATAGCTAGAGGTCATATTAGTACCGTGAAATGAGCAACCGTGAGTGACAGTAAGAAGGCAGATTCGATTACAGATTCATTCATTCCATTATGTCGAACGTAACAGGAGTTTTATCATTGGAACTTTAAATTTGAACATTTCAGATCCTCCCAAATGTCCTTATGTTCATCAGCTTCACACCACCGGTAACATTACTTACAGGTCCAACAGAAAACAAGTCAACTCCATGTCGCTTTGCATCCCCTTGGCCAACTTCAGCTGACGCCACCCAGGAAGAACAATTCCAAGGTTAACTCTAGTAATTCAACGAGCCCTGTCGGCTTGTCTTTTCGCTTTGCTATATCTGGACTTCTTTGCTAGCTAGCTCTGTAGCTACACCCACCCCTCCACACACAAAAAACAGCGACACACCCAGAAATGTCCCAAACACATTTTAGAATAACAAATAAAGGTGCACGAATTCTGCAAAACTGTGTAGAGAGATTGCCAGGGCATCATAAATATGCCTTAGTGTGGCTATTTTACGATATTTTCAAGGCATAGCATGCCTTTAATACACTGTTCACTTGCATGGATGGGCCCCATGGTCCAGGATTGAATCTAGACTGATATGGCTGGTAGCACGACAGGGCAGCATAAAAATTGGCAGTAGTGTCACCCCACGTTAGGGTTCAGTCAGCCAGCATACGCATCTCATCTCTCTCTAGCAGGTCTGCTTGCTAAAGTTGCACTTGAGTCTTCCTCAAACTCGCGTTTGTACAAGTTTTCCCTGTGGGCTGAAGCGTGAAAAGAAGCTGGCGACATCACATGCTTCAGAGGGAAGTGCACGGTTTCCTGCAACAGACGCACCATGAGCACGGCCGTGCACTATTGGTCATTCAATGGGGAGACAATGGGGGGAAAGCATTAAAACTTTGGGCATGCCCATTTTATGTTCATGTGCGGTTATTTAATATTGACACATTTATGGAGAGGCAGGACTGGAGATGGAGATGTGAAGGACTGTGCGTGTGTGTGGGTGGGGGGATTAACAACACTGGCAAAATCAAGTGGGACATGGTTAAGATAACTTTACAATTTTCTATTACAGTGCAGCTATCACTGCATTTATGTTCCTAGCAGAGCGTGATATCAGGAATATGTCCGTTTAAATAATGGGAAAATACCCTACAGTATATAATAGTAGTAAAAATAGTAATATAGTGATGAACTTAATGGTTTTTACTCTTGTTGTGGGAGGGTACTGGGATGCGTAAAATGTCACAATATTATTTAAAAAATTTTAAACACAAAAGGTACATTTTTCTAGTTTATAGCACGAAGCTGCAGAGATGTTATTTTGTAGCCATATAAAATACACAATGATTACGTTTCGATATCCAACTAACGTAGACTTGCAAATGAAACCCCGGAAATTAAATCCAATTGGTGGATAAAAAATGCCATCGATCTGAAGAATCAGGGAGTCCTCCTTGTACCAGGGACAGCGCCGATAATTTGCGGTATAGTTGTGATAAGCAACTTGGTGCAACTTATTTCATGCCGATTAACGAAATATTAAATATGACCTAGATCAGTCAGGTGTCAAATGAGCCAGCGAATAGACATGCTGTGTGATTCGTTAAAACGAAAAGCTTAAGGAAATGTCTTCTATAAATCCACACCAACGGTGACGCACAGACGTAGTACGAACATTATGCAGGAAATCTACATCAAATACAGTGGGAACCGCTTCCCGCTAGCTTTCGCAGTGTTCAAAATCAAATTCAGCCAGGCAAGACATGCTCATTTACTTTACGTTAACTATGCTTGTGCCCTTTCACATCAGGTCAGCAAGTCATCCAATTGTAGAAGCTAGAAAATAGAAAACATTTACGTATCAAGCAAGCCACACATCGTACGGTGATCGTACTTGTTTGCACTCGATGCAGCTTGAACTAAGAAAACAAGCAACCACCGTCCCTTGTCTTGATTCGGGCTGGGCTATCAGCGTCGCCATATTATTAGCGAGTATATAGCAACCCTATTCATTCATCACACGCTCTTAGTGAAGTTATTTTATTCAAAACTTAGCAAGGACAGAACCTTATCAGTGCAGTGTTTTCACCTCACCACCACTGCCAATTTATATGGTCCATTTACACTTACCCGGTGCTGAACCGTTCTGCGGGCTAAATCCCACGGCTCTCGCTACATCTCGCGAGCACACCAACTAAAGCCTTCCCACTGCTCGCAACTTCCTACGTCTGGGATATTGCGCACTGTATCGCGCGGGATAAACGCGATTTAAATAAAAATCATTACCAGAGAATACATAAAACAATTGACTTACGACGCGAATACCGGACAGTTAGGTGCAATGCAACTTTGCCGTGTTTCGGATTTTACTAGGAAATCGTGCCAATGTCGTATGCACTCCCTGCAAGGGGAATTGCCAATCAAAATGACAAATAGCAGGGTTTCCAAACTAATCTACTTGAACGAATACCAGGACATGCATCTGCACAATTGTAGTCACCAAAGCACTATTTTGCATTCCATTCCATATCGACAGAACGCATTACAGTCAGTAGCTCACAGTGGATCTAAAATAATTAACGCAAGACAATTTAGCACCAGTAAATAACGGAGGTCTAAATTTATTAATGCCATTTACAAAAGCACGATCTGGCAATCAGTGGCCTTTACGCAATTTCATCCCACAAACATACTGCAACTGACCTGCAGTTAAAACCTTTATAGAGGATCTACCCTGTTCATCTTCACAGCTTTCAATCAATGCATTAGAAAAAAAAATGTATGGAATAAATGTTCTGAATTCATATACTGTATACAGTGTGTGCAGATGGCCAGTTGACACTTGAAAGCTGATCACCCAACCGGAGGAAGGAAAACAGGATTCCCACAATACAAAAGTTAACTGCCATTTTTTTTGTTTGCTTTAAATAGTCCAATACATGTATTTTAATTCTGTATTTGGTTACATGTGTACATGCCTGTTTTGACAGTGAACAACCTGGAAAAGTATGTTTTATGATAACACAGAACAGTTTTTGTAGCCACTGTGAAATGCCATTACATCTGTACTTTAGATGCATGTTTACAGCCATAGATTTTTCTACATAGCAAACAAGATTAAGAATGCAACCATCAAACAGAATAGACCCATGGCTTCAGACAAGGCGAATCCAAGGATGGCGTAGGAAAACAGCTGCTGCTTTAGTGAGGGGTTCCTGTGGAAAATACCAAACAAGTTGGTGTTTAAGTATGTACTTCTCTCCACTGTCCCAAGTGTCTCTCTAAATGTCAAGAATTGAGAAAAACTACTGCAGTTCTACAAGACACTCTATGGGTACGACATTAGAACTGCAGTGGAGAAGAGACTTCAAAGGGAAAAGCATTTTCATTCATTAATTTTGTCAACTAAAAGATGGAATAAAACTCTGCAGTGCTCCTTGCAAATGTTTTTCAATAAATGTATGCAATATTCAATAAATTGACATAGTATTGCAAGAAACACAACCTTATTTAACAGAGATTGCTTAAACACCTGCAAATAGGCTCATCCTGCATGCAAAAAAGGGAATCTCTACCGTTTCTTTACTGTATCCACTCTCATCAGTTTCACAATTAAGCTGAGAATAGAATAGACAGTGAATGACTTATGAACAGTATTAGAGTTGAAGCTGGAGGCAGACCGAGCTCTCACCTGGCATATCCAATGATAAGGCTGCCGAACACTGTTCCAATCCCAGCCCCAGATCCAGCAACTCCAACAGTAGCAGCACCAGCACCAATAAACTTGGCTGCAGTGTCAATGTCCCTGCTTACAGCACTTGTCTGGAAGCCTCTTAGGGCTACCTGAGACAGGCCATTCTGTGGCAGAAGAGCTGCATTGGCCTGGGAAAAAAAAAGGTCAAGCGATTCACCAGAGAACCATCAACACAAAGTTCACAACATCCTTAACCGAGGAGTTCAATTTTATTGTCAAAGGTTCATCTGGACTGACATTCATTCTGCAGTGAAATGACATTGCTGTTTAGTCCAAGAAAGAAAAGCACATTCAAGGACAATAGCAGTTCACACCCATGAATCAGTGGTTTGAAGGTCAGAAATGCCATTTCTCACCTCTCCTGTTCTGGTCTGAGGTCCAGACAGCACAGCTGCAGAGAGGGGTCGGTATAGAGCCCGGGAGCCAACACGCACCTGCACCCACAACAAAGGAAATGTCAGAATGACATGTAGTCCCGAAATAAGACACCTACTGGGCAGCGCATTTACTCAGAGTAAAGGTGACTGCAAAGGACTCAAATGTTAAGTAACATTCACACAGCTTCCGAAAATGAGGAATGTCTGTTTAGAGTCAAAGTAAAATATTGCTGAACTACAACTAAGCTTTCATTGGTTCCTAGAGATAATGCAGTGCAAGATGCAACATCAACCTCAAGTAATTTAAGCGATACAGCTGCTGTCAAGAGGGAGGCACATTGAGCGTTGCTGCAGCAAGACCTTCTTAAGGAAGCAGTTTTACATGAGTACCTGAGACACTTTTAGAGTATGTCCATTCGCACAGCTGATTAACACTACAGTACAGCTTTTGTATTGCCCCGCCATAGCAATCTGGCTTCCTTAGCACACGCCCCAAGTTACAGGATATACATCACCAACCCAACTTACACAACATGGCCAAAAGTCTACATGCAGACTTTATACATTTGGTTTGCTAAACCACTTGCAGAAAGTTTACACGCATAGCTTGCAGAATAACTTTTACATGCTATCACGGCGTAGAATGACCTTGGAATTTAGAAGCCTACAAAAGCTAGCTAGTATATGAACTTTGCTTGTTAGCAAAGCTAAGTTAGCTTGAGATATTTTGGGGGAATAGCCATCATTCAAAATCGAGCTACAAACCCGGTGTCCAACGATTAGCTAAATTGTGTCATCTGAACTATATACTAGCTAGCTATAAACTCAAAAAGTATTTTCATTGTTTAGCTTACCCAATACACTTCGCAACATCGATCTATGGCCAGCAAACCAGTTTACTGACTACTCGCATTCAAGTTCAACAGGCCCCGTGCAAATGCAACCTGTGAAAGTGTTAGCATCGTTTGCGTTGCAATTCGTATTTCCAACAAAACACTTACCAGTGCAGGCGTAGAGACGAACTTCGCACAGGCATACATTTTAATTTCTTTACTTAACCGGTTCGTTCCGATTTGATAGAAACCCGAGTCTGTCCCTGAAAAGACAAGCCAAAATTAGCCAATGTTAGCTAAGGTCAATAGAGGTTTGCAGGCGTAAATTCTGAATGAGAAATTACAAAATAAAGGCTGAGCATACGCTTGCCCCCACACTGAACGGGGATGGGATCGGTCCGGCATTAAAGCCATTTTTTAGAGAAGATGACACAGGATTGTACATGTTCAAGTTTTCAGCTCTGCATTTACCTTCGCTTCACTTACCGGCAGCAGAGGTCGAACCACAGAACGCGCACTACGCATGCGTCGACTTTATTTAGAATCCCGGATGATAGCTTTACGACGTCCAAGGTCATTTCATTAAAACTTTATTGAAAACGCTGAAAACAATAACACTTCTATTCAGATAACCCACTGATAAAATAAACATAACACTGATTACGAACATTATTCGAAATTTACTCTCTTGAGAGGGAGAATATTTGAACTGCAGTATACATTTGATATGAGAGTACGATCATCGCATTTTGTTACACAATCGCTTGTGTCTAGTGCACACACAGATTGCGATTGATTATTGGAATTATATATTGTCCTATATTTATTATTCATCCAAGTTATATTTTTTCCATCCAAAAATGTAAAGATAGATAATGTACTTAATAAATAAACTGCAGTCTAAAAATTCAGAAAAGGGACCAAACAAACAAAATATCTGCCCCATTGACCGTATCTCTTCAAAATATTGTCATTTGAACTGATGAAGGAGCACGCAAAAATATCAGAGCACAAGGCCATCCCTCTGGTTTTGTAGGAATGGAATATAAACTGTTATCACCATGAATCTAAATAGTAAATACCACCCTTTGCATGGCAAGCTTGGAGTGGGGACTGAATAGGGCTGAAGCTTGAGAGCCGTTCTGCTCTGATAGCATGCTTCACACAGCTCTCTGCTCTTGCTGCTGCACCTGTTGAGGTGTGAATCATGCTCCTCCCACAGGGGGTGTCCCAGGGACCTGTCTCTGCACCCCTCAGACTGGAAGTGTAGAGGCTCACCGGCAGAATTTATAATCTTGATGAATGACTCACTAGCAGCTGGGGCAGGGAGGCAAAGGTAATGAGCGCTGAGAAATGGCTTTCTTTCCACTGGCTTCAGTAATTGAAGCATCCCCCACTGGTTCCTCTGGCGGGACATATACAGGTGCGCAAGGGGGTTTGAGTCATAGCCTTCTGATCTCACTCAGGCTTTTTCTTTTTTTCCAGAATCCCTCCCAGGACTGATGTCCCTCATTTCCCATGCGCCAAAGGGAAATGGCAGGATCAACAGTTATGAAGGGCTCCGCTGGGCAAATGCGTTCTCTTTCTCCAAATATGAATACAGATTCATTCAAATACCTGCACAAAAATTCAATAGACATTCATGCTGTTTGTGGTTTATTTGTTACCAAGGTATACCTGTATATTCAAGATATGAATTTCAAAATAAAAATATTGAAGAAACACTATGAACATAATTCAGATTTTATGTCAGTGAAAGGAAAAACTAATCTGAATGAGGATTAAACATTAGAATTCATCCTCTCTGCACTACTGCGTGTAATATACTACATTCTATATGTTGATTTATGACTTGTGTGTGGATTTTTAAAATTTATGTATATATTCATTTTAACAATTTAAGAATTACTTGTATATATGATGATAGAGAGGACTATTTATATCCAATTATGGTCAACTTGGCCTTGTTATTTTTTGAGGGCATGGGTCTAAGTCATAGATGGCGAGTTCCAGTTGTGGAAATCTAAAGTATCTTCAGGTTTTGTGGTTTCCTTTCAATCCTGCAGCCAGTTTAGAGTTTGGAAAGAAGGTATGTATACTGTTCAGCCAAATCTGTTACTTAAATGAAACTCTGAAGTTCTATAACAGCAAACACTAGGACTTGATATGGAAATCCTTGAGTTAAGTCATACATATCACTTATTGACCTGACTATTCACCTCACTGTAGCATGCAGAAATTCGAAATAGCATTTTATAGAAATATTGACCAGCTGTAAGGAGAGGGATGTCTTTTGCTATTACGATAATGCCCAGCAGAGGGAGGTGTTGGGGCTATTGTGACTGATGGGGGCTGTGGCTGACAGTCACCTTTGGTAGCCAAAATGTTTGTTTATTTTTAAATTATTTAATTTATTTTTACATTTGGGAGGAGAGCTGCATAGATTATGCTGTATGTTAATATGCACACAAGATACACAATAATAAAAAAATGTGTGCAAGTATTAGGCCTATAGCTTTTTTAATACAATTGTATTTTTATGTTTTTCATCAGAGACCTACCTAAGATGCAGCCTTTTACTACATCAGTGTTTCATGCTTTCTGCATGCACGCGCACGCACATACACACACATACATACACATGCGTGTGTTACGAGCATTCATCTGTTTGTAAAGAACATGGTGAAAGATGCTTCATCTGAGCATACTACATTTCTCCACTTCTGAGTAGACCACGGTACTTGCAAATGTACATTGTCAGGTGTAATGAGTGGTTTGTGTGCTGAAACCTGGGAATGTTATCTTGCTATGTAGAGTTCTTAATGGGCCATTCTTGATGAAACCGCCTGTTCACACCTTAGATTGACATTTGCAGTCAAGGGATTTAGAATTACTTTCCTGTTTAAAAAATGTGCAAATATCACAATATAGGAGTATGTGGTTCCACACACATTTGCCCTTTGTTGATTATGTCTTTCCCTCAGAGTTCAATGGTAAGATCCCCCTAGACACTATTCCTCCTAACCCATCAACAAGTTGTGCTGTCTTCATCACTGAAGTACCTGCCAAACATGCCCTGACCCCTCTTTCAAAGTTACTGAGGTCTCACCTTCTAGTCATGCCAGTCATAATTATAGGCAACCAGGCAATTGTTCCGACCAGGCAAAAGTTGGGAGATGAAGATTGCCATTGCAGAACAATATGTTGTAATTATTTAACCAATTCATTGTTGATTTTGAGGTATGCCTGATAATTATTGTCTTGTGGAATGATCCATCTGTGGCCAGGTTTGAGCTTCCAGGGGTGGGGGATACTAAGTTTTTGCTGGAGTTTCACCCCTTTTCCACCAAGGCATTTTGAGGGCCGGTTCCGAGCTGGTGCCTAATCTTGAACCAGTTCTTCACGTTTCAACAGCAAAAGAACCGGCTTTCGGCCAGGAAAAATGGTTCCAAAGCAGCACCAACACTTGGCTGGTCTAGAACCAAGAATCGCTTACGTCAGGGACTGGGGGCGGGATTATCGTGACCGACCAAGACCAACTAAAACTTTGTGACCGCCAGGTAGAGTGAGAGCACCTTCGTTTGGCAGACAGGAAAACGTAAACTGATTTGCAACTATATATGAAATAGGAAAAATATCTGTAACAACCTGTACCTTAGTTATGTAGGAAAAAATGTCCTCGTTATCCTCCAGTGGTTATTTTTTCAGTACTTTTAATTTTTTTCTGTGCTGGCAAATAAGTTAGAGGTGGTCCAGAGCTAGCTTTTGGTTGCTAAGGGGATGTGTATCGACCACCCCGTATAAATGAATGGAACTTGACATAAAAAAGCTAGCATACTGTTTAAATGTCCTGTCTTGCGTATTTGAGATTAATATGAGAAAGGGTGGTCACTATCAGCATGTCTAGGAATCCGTACATATTCACTGTTGTAACCCAAGTCGCAGGACGCAAAATAGCCATTAGGAAAGCAGTTTGAAATTATGAAGCAACGTCTGCGCCATTGGATTTAATGGGTGATGATGAGATAATTCTGAGCGTGTTGATGGTCTTAAAGTTGATATGGTAAATAAGGCTGTAATAATACAACTAAATATATATGTATGAAGTTGGTTTTTTACATTTAGACAGTTTATTTTCTGTATTCTGGTGGAAAAGGGGTATTTGTGATCCTTTCGACCTTAACATGAGCCCCAACATTCAAGATTCAAAACAAGTTCACAACACCAACAATCTACCATCATATTTCAGTGAAGGTATGTCTTTCCATTCAACATAAGCATCCTTTTCCTGATACCAATTTTGGTGTCTTATATTTTGTGGTTTGACCTGACGATTTGTATTACAAACGATTACTGTTTTATTATAAAATAATGTAATCATTTAATAATATAATTTTCCCATTTTCTGAGCATATAACATAGGTCATTACCGATGCTGTTCAATTTATACGGCTTTTTATATTTCTAATATATATATATATATATACTGTACAGTGAGCTCCCTAATGTTTGTGACAAAGACATATTTTTTCTTGATTTGTCTCTACTCCACAATTTTAATCAAACAATTCACATGTGGTTAATTGGTGGAATATCTGGTACTGAAGTAGACAATGAGATAATTGAGTTCCTTGAGCAACATGGGCCAATTGCTAGGGTAATTCAGGTTGCTAGCTCTGAAGTGCAATTTGATAACACAGCCATTGTTGCATTCCAATTTAACTGAGCTATCCAGTTGCTTCAAGATGGTTTACCATGTTACCGCCCTATATCTGTCCCAAAGATTATTAACCACATCCAGCTTCTGTCAAACATTTACTCTGCAACTGAATCATAGTGGAAGTTCGGAATAATAAGCTGAAAGATGAATCTCTGTGTTAAACAAAATCTTTACTGGAAATGACTGTATTTCCTTAGACAAAGGCAGAAAACTCACAGAACTCTTCTGTGTTTTTCTATACAAACATCTTATTAAAGGAGACAAAGAACTGTGAGTAAGCCTTGCTTCAATGTTCAAAATAAAAGACTATAAATGAATCACAAATATATTGCATTTTCTTGAATATTCTAAATCATGTCTTTTAACATCACACGTAAATAGTAACTATTATTGTAAATAGTTTAATCTAACAAACATTTTATCAACTTAATTTAATTCCAAATATGAACTATATTAAGCTGCAACAGCAATGAAGGGCTCAAGCTTAACCCTTCCCTACTTCTCTACTGCTGAGTTAAAAGCCATTGCTGAAGTGAGTGGTGCAGACTTTGATGAAGTTCTGCTTGATGAACTAGATAGAATTCAACTAAATTCTACAAAATCTGACCCCCTCAGTTGAGTGGAAAGGGTTTACAGTAAATCAATCACCATCATGCACATCTGATACAAATTCAGCCGCATCATTAGCAGATTGATAAATCCCAACCACTACATTAACATACTCTAAACTTCCTGAAAGCAGCCTGCCTCAACCTAATGATGGGGTCGAAGCTTCACTTATACTGTAGGTGCAATGTCAACAGACTTCTTACCACTTGATCATCTCAGCACATCCAAAGTCCAAAAGGTGGTACTTTGGCAAATTGTAAAAAAGAATGACCTGTCCTCCCAGTAGCGTGGCTTTTCTAAATTGTCCTGTCCGATCTTGGAAGCTTATTATGCCATATGGTGTAGTAATGTTGAGTTCTACCTCACAGACTCTTCATTCACTGACAAGCAGATGGTCAGAAAGATCCTAGAAAGTCTTTTACATCCAACATCATGGGCCTCATTCTAGCCCCCATATTTAGTTGAGCTTGTTCGATTCAGTGTATGGCAACGTAGATGGTGGTGACAAGCTCTTAACACATTTTCTCAGCACAAACCAAAACTCTGGGGGAAAAATATCTGTCTATCTGAAGCAACCACATATAGCATTGAACAAAGTCATGAAGAGAGGTGGCATTGGTGCTGGTGATTCTGACCACCAGCTGCAAAAACAGTTTTGCAGGGGCCTTTCCTATAACAACAGCTTAATCACTAGCTAACAGCTAGTTTAGCAAGCACTACCTGCTAGCTAACAGCCAACCACATTTGCCTTACCTGGTGGTATCTTTGCCGATTGCTAACTTATCACATTGACAACACTTCCCACTAACTGTGTTATTGCTGAACTGCATGTTTCTGATCAGGTCTATGAAACTCCACACTCACCTGAGAAAGATTTTGACACTGCCAAATGCTAGAGCATCCACTCACAGCCAAAAGCAAAGCTGCTGACACCAATTTAACATTCGACTTCGGAAATTCTGCTCTGCCAGAGAAATGGAAGAGAAGCGTCCCAGTCTGGATCTAAATGAGTATGTTGATGTCTTTGCATGCCATGATCCCGAGTTTTGGACATGCTAGGAAAGTTTTGACTACATTTAAGCTTAAAGAAGAGACTCCCTCAAGCAAAGGTCAAGACCCATACACCCAAACGATTATGAGGCAGTGAGAAAGCACCTCCACACACTTCTTGAAGCAGGCGTTATAATGTGAGTATGAGTCCCCTTATTCCTCCCCAATCATTGTGGTAAAGAAAAAGAATGGTGAAATCTGCTTATGTGCCAATTACTGAAGCTCAGCGCTCACAACATAAGGGGTGCTTATGCACTACCAAGTTCTTGAGGAGACATTCTCAGCCCTTAATGGTTCCCATTGGTTTTTGGCAGTGGACCGTAAGTCTGGTTATTACCAAATTGAGATGGAAGAGTCTGACAAGCCCAAAACTGCCATTGTGTGTCCTCTGGGGTTTTGGGAATGTAATCATATACCCCAAGGCATAAACAGCACACCCAGCACCTTCCAGTGATTAATGAAGAAATGCTTGGGTGACATTAATCAGAAGAAAGTGTTGGTGTCCATGGGTGATTTAGTTGTATTCTCAAGCACCTTGGAGGCTAATGAAGCTAGGCATCTTCATGTACTCCAATGCCTGAGAGAGAATGGCCTGAAATTATCCTTGCTGGTTCTCTCAGACTTCAGTGCGCCATCCTGGGCACGTCATCTCCAGAAACAGGGTTGAAACTGACCCTGAGAAGGTGCACTGAAAAACTGGCAAAGGCCCCAGATTCTGAGAGAGCTCAAGTCTTTCTTAGGTAACTGACCTCACCTCAGGGTATTCACTTTGATGCAAAGGCCATAAGATGCCTACCTGTAAGGGCAAGTACTTTAAAGAAAATTAGCCTTCTGCAGAACGATGGACACCTGCCTGTTAGGAAGCTTTTGAATACATCAGTATTTTTGGGTTTCCGAACCCACAATTACCCTATTCTCCACACGGATGCCAGCACCACTGGTCTAGGAGCCACTTTATCTAGAGCTGTATATTCAAATGCATGATATTGCCTATTATAGTAGGGGACTTTCTGTTAGGAGCCGGGCTCGGACTGGACCCAAATGCAGGACTCAGAGACAGCAGTAGATGGAATTCAAAAATGGGTTTATTTGAGTACAGACAGAGGGCGGTAGGAACCAGGGCAGACTTGGGACAGGGACCGTGAGGGTAGGTGCGGAGGTCCGGGATCCGGCTTGGCGTGGCGCTGAACAGGCTGTGGTAGGAACCCAGGCAGGCTTGGAGCAGGGGCTGTGAGGGTTTGTGAGGAGATCCGGGATCCGGCTTTGCATGGCGCTGAACGGAATACCTCCGGTGTCGGTGGCGGAGCTGGGCTGGAGACTGGGAGGCCGGCGAAGGACGGGCTGGATCGGGAGGTTGGAGCTGGGGAGGTAACTGGGGAAAACAGGGGAACACGGAACAAGACGCAACGCAGACAACACGTAGGTACGACAGACAGGGGAACACTGAACAAGGTGTATGAACAAACAATCAGTGGCCAAGAGAACAGTGCAAGGTGAGGAAACCGAGGAAGGTGCAGAGAAAACGGGGTATAGAAAATAGTGCTAGGCTAGGTTTTAAACGCGATTGCAAGGTGTGACGCTGGGCAACAAATCAACGATCTGGCCAAGGCAGAAACAAAAAGTGTGGCTTTATAGTCTGGTGCTAATTGGAATTATTCAGGGGGGGTGTGAGGAATGCGACCTGAACGAGTGGGGAAATGGCTGAGGGCTGGAAGTCATTAGGGAGTGCCGGGGGAAAGATCACGCCCACCCTGTGGGGAAAAGCAAAGACATGGTGAGGAACAAAGCCCAAGGAACAGAAATAACTGGAACACAAGGAAAACCATATGACAACCGAAACACGGGGGCATGACACTTTCACCTGATGAGAAGAGATATCCAGCTCACATGCTGGAATTTCTGACTCTTAATTATTCCTAATGTAGAAAAATTTCAAGGCAATCTGTATGGCAACACCTTGAAGGTTGTAATGGATAATAATCCTTCATATACATATACACACTCAAGAGAATGTTAATCCTTGGAATGAACTGGCCTGCATCCAGGGGTCGTGGTGGCTCAAATGGTGGATGGGAGATTATTTTTCATGGGTGTGAATGACCAGGGCATATCAGATCTCAGTGCCCAGAGCATCCCAGGGAGGGGACATCTGCTGGAGTGGCACTGGTGATGCCATCGACTGTGCCATCAGTTGGGTGTGATTTTGTTGAGCAGGTAGTGCTTGCTAAAGCCTCTCCTAATGTCTATGATGCTTTTATCTCCTAAGGTACGGTGTTAGAAACAGATGGTGGTAAGGTGGTACCTATAAAAATCCTGTGAGACACTGGTGCAGCTCACGGTGAAGCCACACTATACGCGGCCCCGCCACGTGGCGGCGCCGCCTCCATTCATTTTGAATGAGGGGTGGCGGCCAGACCCCACAAGGCATGTTGGGATTGCCGGCGGCGTGGCAAGAGGCGTCGCGGTAACCAATCTGATTTGATCTAATGATCCGTCAAGTAAATTGTCCCCATTTTTTTCTCATTTTAGTTCCACATTCTATCGTTCCACATTTTTAAAAAAAATGGAAGACTCGCTCATAATGTCCGTGTCGGGTTACCCATGTCTGTACGATCCTGCGCTGCCCTCCTACAGAGACACCAACAAGAAGAACGCAGCGTGGAGGAAAGTTGCAGAAATTGTCGGTGTCTCTGGTATGTGGATAGCCATTACCATGTAAATTTAACAGAAGATGCAATGCTGCCGAAGAGCTCGTGGCTAGTGGCTAGTCGATGTCAGACAAGCTAATGAACGTTTGCCTGAATGCATGCCCATGAATGTATATTGCAAACAATTATATAAAAAGAGGTTACAATAAATAAGTGATAACAGCACATACGTTTTACCCAAGGTAATTGTTATTCTGAATAATATTTATCGGATGCAGAGACCGATCTAGTTGTGAGAGAAACTTAGGCTAAGTGAAGTCAAAGTGACCATAAAACTAATAATGTATTAGTTGCTAGCTGTTTGTGATAGTTACTAACAGCCTCTTAGCTAGTGAACCAGATCTAACTTTGATTAAATTATCCGGCTAATTAGCAATACAATGTTAGTGTTGTTATTGTTGGTTGTCTAGCTAGACGTTAAAAGACTATCTAGCTAGGCAATTGATTTGAATGTGACATAATGTGACTGTATATACAGGTCCATCTTATTTTGTTAAGTCATTGGGCTGATGTTGCCTGCCATAGGAGGCTACCCCAGGGTGATTATTGATTAGAACAATTGCATGACAATTATTATTAATTATTTTCATTGTTTTAATTTAATCAGAGGAGGTTTGCAGACGCAGGTGGAAAAGCCTGCGTGATACATTTATGAAGGAATCAAAGAAAGAAAAGGAACTGATCAGGAGTGGGGTTGTGGGAGTCCATCGACAGCCATGGAGGTACATGGCTGTCATGGGCTTCCTGGCCCCATTCATAGAGTGCAGGGCAGGTAGCTCTAATATTGAGCCCCCAAGCCAGCCAGCCCCCTCAGCAGCCAGCCAGCCAGCCACCCCCAGTAGCAGCCAGCCAGCCAGCCACCCCCAGCAGCAGCCAGCCAGCCAGCCAGCCAGCCACCCCTGTCAGCAGCCAGCCAGCCAGCCAAGCAGCAGGCCCTTTATCAGTGCTGCAGCCATCCCCGCCAACCCAACCTCCCATAGGGAAAAGAAAAAAGGCGCAACACGTGGAAATGTCCTCATTTGAGGATAGAATTGTACGTGCTCTAGAGGAGCCCACCCCCATCCCAAAAGCTTTGGATGAGGATGAGCTCTTCTTTCAGGGTATCCTACCTGAGTTCCGGAAGCTCTCTCCCTCCAAGAAGCCAAAGCCGAAAATTTTAATACACAAGCTTATAGTTGAGGCAGGAGGGGGAGAAAATGAATAATTTGCCTGACAAAAAAGAGCCGTTCCACACTGTTTTTGGTAACTTCTTTAATAAAAAAATAATTCTTTGTTTAAATCTGTGTCGTCTGCTTGGGTGTACATTTCATAAAATTATTAAAGCAAGACTTTTAATTAATTACTTAAAATAATGGTGTGGGGGGAGGGGTTATACTTAACCTTTTTCTGGAATACATTTTGATGTGCATTTATTTTGCAGCTTTTGCATAAGAGTGCATTGTGGGGAAATACATTTTATGTATTCATTTATTTCTTTGCTTTTTCAAGAGAAATGATGTGGCTCTTAAAAGAGCCGTTGCTTTGTAGACTGGGCCAGACCGGAGGCTACACCACTTGGTGCTGCCAAGCACCCTCCTCACTGAAGTATGCGCAGAAGGTTTCCCTTGCTTGGATAGCTTCCCTGGGTGCATTGTTGCTCCCCACCCTCCCCATAGGTCTAAGAGCATCATCGACGGTGTCGGGGGTGAGTGCTGATGCTGTGTCTCTCCTCGGGCCTCTCATGGTTTTCACCCGCAGGAAGTTGTGGAGGATGCAGGTGGCCTTCACACAGAGCTCCACCTTCTCAGGGTCCAGTGTGATGACCCGGCGATATATCCGCCACTGAGAAGACAGGATCCCAAAACTGCACTCGACTGTCAGCCTGGCTCGGCTCAGCCGATGACCCTCTGCTCACTGTGGATGATGGAGCCTGGGAAGGGGCGCATGAGGTTCCTGCAGAGGGGGAAAGCCTCATCTCCTACCAGGACATAGGGGAGGCTGCCACGCTGCTCTGCTCCCGGGATGACGGAGTCTTCAGGGAAGTCCAGTGTTCCATCCAGGAGGCGCTTGCCAAAGTTGGAATTGGCTAAGGTGCCACCGGCACTGTTCCTCCCATTCCCTCCAACATCCACAACCCTAAACCGGTAATCTGAATCCACAACAGGCAATAGGATAATGGAAAATGTCCCCTTGTAGTTGTGGAATCAAGAGCCAGAGTTAGGTGGAGCCTGGATGACCACATGCTTCCCATCGATGGATCCTAGGCAGTTAAAAAAATTCCAACGCTGACGGAAGCCTTCTGCAATGGTCCTCCATTCCTCCATGGTGGGTTGGGGCATGAACTCCTCTACCAAGCACTGAAAAATTGCTCCAGCCACATCAGGGACAATGTCAGCCACAGTGCTCCTCCCCACTCGGTAGCTGAACATAATTGTTCGGAAGGAGTCCCCAGTAGCAAGGAATCTGTAGGTACATAATATAATTAACAATGATTTATTTGTGTGTGTGTGTGTGTATATATATATATATATAAATATATATATATATATACATACGTACACACACACACCCATATATATATATATATATATAATGTGTGCGCTGTGTAGGATATTATTTATTTGGCCAATGCAATACAGGACTGAAAAGTTTAACGTTATTATTCTTAGAATCATTATTTTGTAATACCTTATAGGCATACCCAATTTCATCAAGACAACATTCTATAGCTGGTTATAAGTGAATACATACCGTAGGCAAATGGCAAAGCGAAACACGACATTAAACCCGGTCAACATTTAATGAACACAACTGTCTGTCAAAAATAGGTGACACACCCACAAACAGCCGTATAGTGTGGCTTCACCGTCAGTCGTTGCTTCTGGGAGAAGCAATCAACCTACCTGCACCTACTTCTAGGAGGGAAGTTCTCCTAGCAGGTCTGGGGAGAGGGTTTGAAATGGTCCCTTTACATGAGGTTTATTTGTGGTCTGACCTGGTCATTGGCCATTTACCATGGGCATGGTATCTTCCCTCCCTGTTATAGCATTGGCTTGCTACTGGGTAATGGTCTTGATGGTGCCCAGGTGATCCCCATAGTGTCAAGTGCTCCTTGTGATGAAGTGAACACACAAGAGCTTGAGCAGGAATTTCCAGAAGTGTTTATAGCCTGTGTGCTAACTCAAGCTCAAGCTAGCATCGATTGTGAGGTGCCTCCCAGCGGTACTGAAGAACCACTGACAGGCTTATCAGACACCATCATTACCACCCTCAGGGAAGCACAGCTGAAACCTTGCCTGAGTCAAGAGACATTGGTGGAGTCTCAGTGGGCAGACACTACTCTGAATGATGCCCTTAGCAGATTGGAGAAGCAGTGATTACTGGGGACTACTTTTTGTAGGATGGAGTCCTGATGCGGTGGTGACGGCCTCCCCAGCGACCTGTGGAGGAATGGAATGTGGTTGACCAGGTGATGTTACTGCTGTCATATCAAGAGTGTGTGCTCCAGATGGCACATGAGGCACCTGTGGCAGATCATGGTGGTGTGCGCCGAACTTTGGACCAGATTGGGTGTCATATTTGGTGGTCAAGTGTGAGATTCTGCCGATCATGTGATACAAGTCAGCAGATAGGGAAGCCCAGTCATGCTCCACCACTGGTTCTCCTGCACTCGCTGCCTGTGATTTTCGTACCATTTTCTCAGCTAATGGTTGATTGCATAGGGCCCTTACCAAAAACGAAGAAGGGGAACAAATACCTTTTAACTATTCTGGATGTAAGCACTCATCTTCCAGAGGCAGTACCATTACATAATATATGGGCCTGTACAGTCATTGACTGTTTGACCCAATTTTTCACATGGCACGGCTTGCCAAAAGAAGTGCAGTCTGTCCGGGATAGTAATTTAGTAAAGTAGTTTACCCCTGCTGTGTTTCAGACAGTTATGCATACACTCAATATACAAGAAGTGACTTCATCAACCTATCACCCTCAGTACCAGGGTGCTATTTAATGTTTTCAATGGACCCTGAAGGAAATGTGGTTATACAGTTGAGGCTAAAAGTTTACAGACCCCTAAGCTAAAGATATTCAAACCTAATTTTTCACAACTCCACACATTTCATGTTACCATACATTTCCTGTGTTAGTCAATTAGGGCATTTACTTTATTTCCATAAGAGGTAATTTCTAAATAATAGCGACATATATAAGAGACATATTTATTTCAGCTTTTATGTACTATATCAGATTTTCAGTGGGTCAAAAATTTACATACGCTTTGTTAGTATTTTGTGGTATTGCCTTGTCATTGCTTAACTTGAATCAAACGCTTGGGGTACCTTTCCCAAGCTTCTCACAATACTTTGCCAGAATTTTTGCCTATTCCTCCTGACACAGCTGGTGTAACTCAGTCAGGTTTGTGGGTCTCCTTGCTCGCACACGCTTTTTCAGCTCAGCCCATAAATGTTCTATGGGATTCAGGTCAGGTCTTTGTCATGGCCATTCCAATACTTTCACTTTGTTGTCTTTAAGCCATTTTGTTACAGCTTTGGAGGTATGCTTAGGATCATTGTCCTACTGGAAGACCCAGTTGCGAGCAAGTTTTAACTAGCTAGTTTTAACTAGCTGATGTCTTGAAGTGTTGCTTCAGTATTTCTATATAATCCTCCGTCCTTATGATGCCATCTATTTTCTGAAGTGCACCAGTCCCTTTTCCAGCAAAACACCCCCACAACATGATGCTGCCTCCCCCATGCTTCACAGTTGGGATGGTGTTCTTTGGATTAAAAGGCTCAGCCTTTTTCCTCCATACATAGCACTGATCATTATGGCCAAACAGTCCTATTTTGGTTTAATCTGACCAGAGGATACTCCTCCAAAAGGCTAGGTCTTTGTTCTGGTGATCTGCAAATTTCATTCTGGCTTTTTTGTGCCGGTCTTGGCGTAGGGGTTTTTTCCTTGCACGACAGCCTTTCAGGCCATGGCGATGTAGGATTATTTTAATGGTAGATGTAGATACTTTGGCGTCTGATGCCTCCAACTCCTTCACCAGTTCTTTTGTTGTTGTCTTGGGATTCAGTTGAACCTTTCAGACCAAAGTTTATTCAGCCCTGCGAGTTAACTTGGGGCCTTTCTGTGTGGAGTTTGCATGTTCTCCCCATGTTCACGTGGGTTTCCTCCCACAGTCCAAAGACATGCAGGTAGGCTAATTGGAGACTCTAAATTGGCCGTAGGTATGAGTGTGTGAGTGAAAGGCATTGTATCAAACAATCTATCAAACAATGAAAGGCATTCAACAACCAGAATACAATATTGACATCGCGTTGGTCCAATGATAATTTCCAAATTTCATCGTCAATTCTCTACCACTGTATTTTATTATCACGTGCAAATTGCGAACTACTTTTAAAACACATCACTAAAAAATTACATTTTATTTAAGCCTTTTCTAACAGAGGAGGCTGGTCCAAATTTCCTTTTTTCAGATTTACGTTTCCCTTTTTTATCGAGCAGCAGCTAGCTACTTGCGTTAGCCAACGCAACAGTTAGCTTGTTGTAGCAGCCCTGAAGGACTGAGCTAACGGCGAGAATGGATTTTGAAAAGAGTGGTGCTGCTATTGCTAACGAGGCAATTAACGGCAGCATGAGTGAGGGGGTCACAGAGAGGCATGGTTGCAGACGCAGAAAGTGGGATGGGGAAGAACATCTTGTGGATTATTTGTTGTCACAGCCATTCCACAGTTTGGATTACGCAGCAGGTACGGATCAAGACTGCTGGATGACCAGTTCCACAGATAACCATGATCAAAAATGCTAATTCTAGTGACACATTCACACACGAGGTTCATTCCCATCCAGAGCCCGCAGTGATTAAATGTGTCTTTCCCTCTCGGTCACCTGGCCCCTTTTTTATATTCATCCTTTGTGTTGTAATATGATATGTAAGGAATAAACCACGACGGGTTGTCCCGTTATTGGAAAATAATGCATGGTCGCTTAACCAGCCCCGAAGTAGGCTACAATATTTTCCAATAACAGGACATCCCGGAGGGGTTTATTCCACTTATACAAGGCGTTACCAACAATGACTAGGGTATATGGTTACTTCTTTATTTATTGATTTTTATTTTCGATTTTTTAATATTGAAATATTCTTCCGCGGGCGTTTGGGCATATTATTTTACTGTTGGCAAGCAAAACTCTGGTTGGTAGTTTCATTTGCACCTCTGGTCGTTAATTCTATAAAAACAATGATTCTATCAAGAAAAAATAGTTCCTTCTCGTTTAATAGCCTGCCATACAGTTAGCACCAATTTTGGTAATTTTTGTCATTACATTATTTAATAAAACTGCATGAAACCATAAGTCAATCAAATTCATCTCCCTAGCACTGTCTTACTTTTTAAATGTTGTGGTCGCGCAATGTAGAGATAACGTTTTTCTAAGACCCTCTGAAACTGGTTTTGAATGCCAGCTAGCTAGACAGGTTCGCCATCACTTGTCACCTAGCCAATATTAAAATGATTGGTTTTAGGTCAGAATGGTCTCACGGCATGCTTGTTATCCCGGCTAGCTAGCTAGCTAACTATTGAATTCTATTCAAAAACAGCGGTTACTATAAACGCAATCGTTCCCAAACACACCGATGAAAATGCGTCCCATAGCCATGAATTAAATGCGGAACGCCTATTCTACTGTCCAAATAAGGGACGATTCCGATTTGCGCAATGGCTGGCAACCGTAAATAAAGCTAGCAACATTAACTAGAAATGTGATTCAACGTTGCCATCAGTTGTGAAATTGGACATTGAAAACGGGAGGGGATGTATCAACAATTTGAAAGCGAAAGAATAATGTTGCTGTTTAAACTGCTTTAGAATGCTGGATTTTGTAGCGAATTGATTTTAGAAATGTTAAAAGGCCGAGGTGTCCCTTTACTGAGAAATAATGCCCACCCTTGGACTAATCAGAATCGAGTATTCAGCCAAGCCATTGTATAAATGATAATATGATATTTGTTCCTTATGGAAGACGGGGATAAACTTTGGGTGCATTACTTACCTTAGTTGTATAGTAAGTTTGCATTGGGTTGCTAGTTGGATTATTGCTACATTTGAACATAATAACATAACATAACTTGAACATAAGAAAGTAGAGCTAAGTAGCCAACTAGTGTAAAATAACATGACGCCGTGGGTTGGTTTTCTTCCTGTCCTCCCCAATTTTTTGAGTCACTAGCCGCCACTGATATATATATATAGTAACGCTGACATGGACTGTGGGGGGTAGACACACACGCCCACACCCACATGCAGGTCACGAGGACTAGTCATGGACTGTTGGGGGCGGCACATGGACTGTTGGCAGCGGCAACGCTATGTGCACACACACACGCAGACACACCCACACACATCCCACTACAGGGTCTCTATCCCAGTTGTCCGGGGGTGGGATTATTAATTGGGGGAGAGAGATGTCATGTCACTGTTCTGTGTTTATTTGATTGGGGGGAAGATACACTCTAGGGGCTTATTAGCCATACAGTTGAGGGGTGGGATCAGACGGGGATGTTTTGTGTTGTTGCAATCGACCATGAGGTCAGTTCCCGCATGTACTGCTAGGACTACCGCTACGCCGGTTCTACCGCGAGCTAGCTAGTTACGAGATAAATAAATGTGCTGTTTCTGGGGACGGCCACCCCATTTTTGTTGTTTTGTGGGTTATCTTCCAACCCTCCGGGTTAGCTGCCCTGTTAGGCAATAAACGGTACTGTTCAGCCTAAAACAGAATGCTCAACTCCGTCTCCATCCTTCCTGCTACCCGTCGCAGTGCTACATTGGTGTCGGAAGTGGGATTAAAAACTCATGTCAACCGGGTAGTAAAACATGGACTATACGGAGATGAGCACCACCGAGGACGACATGGAGAGAATGTTTACAACTCCCCAGGGAATGGGAAATGGGATGGAATTCACTGCGACGCTGGATAGCGAGACTGCAGCGGAGTGCAACGGCAGATTGGATCATGCTGGGAGTCGGGGAAATGACTATCAAGAGCCGAGGAAGGAGGTAGAGGAAACGGCAGGGGCATGGAAGGGTTTGCGGGGAAGTAATAGTGCCCGGGCTATTTCCATAAATGCGAAACCATTGTTCAAAAAATGGTTTAGAGAAATGTATGTCGAAATGGTGAAGGAGTTAGAATCTGACGATAAAGGGCGCCAGTCTAATGTCGGTGATATCGCTTCCAGGTTACCAGCACTTGAGCGTGTTGACATTGGTAGCCTTCCGGTTAGCTAGCTTGGCCTAACAGGCCCCTTGGCTAGACAGTTTAACCCAGCTGCTAGCCAGACTAGCCTAGCCCATGCTACTGGAGTATCCATTGCTCAGCCTATGTTTGATAGCCCTGTGGCTAACCTGCTTAGTGTAGCCCATGCTAATGCAGAGTCCATTGCTAAGTTGGTGCATGGTAGCCCCACTGCTAGCTCACCTAGCATAGTAGCCTCTCCTAGCATATACAGCTATGATGCTTCGGCTAGCGCGGCTGGGCCCCATGTTAGCCAAGCTAGCGAGGGAAGTACAACCCCGGAAACCTGACCATGTGTTTTGTCTGTTTCCTCCGGAGCCAGGGCAAGTCAAGCTAACCAATACCCTGTCCAGTCCAGCTGTCATCTATCCCTAGACCCCACAGAGCGGCTAACCACAGCTATTGCTTCAGCCATTGCATCTGCCCTGTCTGGAGGCGCTGCAGCCCCGGCCTCAGCCCCTGATCCGCGGAAAGACAGCTTGCGTGCCGGATGCTATGATGGCCATACTGTATGGGAAACCTATTGGACACAATTTCAACTCATAGACAATGCTAACCGTTGGAGCCAGACTGAGAGGACAGTTCGGCTGGCTGCAGCACTGGAAGGAGATGCTAGGAGGGTGCTACTGGATCTTTCCGGGAGTGACATGGCAGACCCCTAAGCCATAGCCCGGGCTACAGAGAGGCAGTTTGGTTACCCCACATCCACAACGGTGACCAGGCATCGCTTCAACTGGAGGGTGAGGAAAAGTGGTGAGAAGCTAGGAGTGTATGCCGCGGAACTACGCCAGTTAGCCTGCAAAGCCTTCCCTGAGTTCAATGAGGAGCAGCGGTTCATCCTGGCAAAGGAAGCATTTATCAGTGGTCTGACCGCACACCCCCTACGCCAACAGGTTCGGCTCAGCAATCCACTGTTCTGGGAGGATGCGCTGGAGCGCGTGCGGGAGGTAGAACAAATTTTGGGGGAGGGATTGGATGAACCCCCTCACAGACTACCCTCTCAGCCCCCGCGGACATGCAGGCCTGCCGCTTTGCCCCTAACCCACAGTTCCAGAGCTCTTAGCTTGTGGCCAGAGAGGACACATTCGATACTATTGCCCTGCTTCCTATCCTGATTCCGCTTCCCACTAGCAGCCCCCGGGAAACGGAACAGGAGCAGAGTAAAGGGAAGTACCTCCGCTTCGGTTGCCACACCTTCCCCACCCTCAGCTGTGATGAACAATTGCCTTCAAGAAGCCTACCCCGGGTCCCTCACGTTGCTGTCCGAGGGGTGTCATTTACTTGTGGAAGTGGAAGGAAAACCAGTTTGGGCTCTGGTGGATGCGAGATCCACTGTGACCCTGGTTTGTCCTGAGCTGCTGACTGAAGGACATGGCCCCAACCCCCACAACAGCCCCTCATCACTGTTGCTGGTGACCGTGCACCGATGCTGGGCCACTGCATGATGAACATTCAAGTAGCTTATTGGAATTTTCACCAGCTGGCCTGGGTGGCTAACATCCCAGAACCTTGCCTGCTAGGCCTTGATCTCCTCAGAAGGCGGGGTGTGTGTTGGACTTGGTGCACAACACTGTCTCAATGACGGACGGTTCAGCCCACCCATTGTGCTGCCATACACCCCACATGCAACTGGAGCATCGTGCTAGCCCTATGCCCCTCCCCTAACCAGACCCAACCTCTGCCTCCCTAAGCCCCCACCCAGTGTTGACTTCAATAGCCCCCAAAGACCAGATGATCGGACAGGCCCCCCCATCTCCACTCACAACTTGTGCCTCTCACGTTCGGCCAGGCCTTTTATATGCGGCGGCAGCCTATAGGGCACTCCTGCCCAAAACCCTAGCTGATCGTGGCCCCCCCTGCCATGACACCCCAGAACCCCGTGTTCCCCCCCTGCTGCCGAGCTCTGCCAATGCCACCACGGTGGAAAGACCACCCCCTCCCCCCTCAAGAGAAGAGGTGGTAAAGTCGGTGTGGACCCAGAACAGAGAGGGTCTAACCCAAGAACAACATCGGTTCGCTATGGGATGTGCTGTTTGAGTATCGGGCTGCCATTGCTACTTCTCCAATCAATGTGGGACGCACCCATCTGGTCCAGCACGACATTGATACAGGTGAGGCCTGCCCCATCTGCCAGCGACCACGCCGACCACACGACAGGCAGCCGCAGAGAAGTGCTTAGAAGAGATGTGCATAGCAGGAGTCATCAAACCATCAGATAGCCCCTGGGTCCCTAAGAACGATGGCACCTGGAGGTTTTGTGTAGACTTCCGCCAGCTCAATGACGTCACCATGAAGGACTCCTACCTCCTACCCCGTATCGATGAGTCCCTGGATCACATCGCCGGCTCCAGCTGGTTCTCATCTCTGGATTTAAGGAGTGGATACTGGCAGGTATCACTGTCACCAGAGGTGCGCCCCAGGACGGCGTTCACAACTGGGTCAGGGTTATGGCAGTTCACCACAATGCCGTTCGGCCTGTGCAATGCCCCAGCAACTTTTGAGAGGCTAATGGAGAGAGTGCTGCATGGCGTCCGGACAGAGTCCTGCCAGGTGTACTTGGATGATGTCTTAGTCCACGGACCTGAGTTCGACGTAACCTTGGCTGCCCTCAGTGAAGTGCTCTCCAAGATAGAAGTGGCTAGTCTGAAGTTGCACCCAGACAAGTGCAAGCTGCTTCAGTGGGAGGTGACCTTCCTGGGCCATCGTGTCAGTAGGGAAGGAGTAGCCACTGGCAACGACAAGGTCGTGGCCGTCTGGGACTTGCCAGTCCCCTGAAATCTGCAGCAGCTGCGTGCATTCCTTGTTCTGGCGTCTTACTATCGCCGTTTTGTTCCTGGCTCCGCCACGGTGGCGGCACCCGTATACTGCCTCACTATCAAGAATGCCCGGTTCGACTGGGGCCCGGGACGACAAGAAGCATTCAACACCCTCAGAGCTGTGTTGTGCCAGTCCCCTGTCCTGGCAGCCCCAAAACCTGGCAGTGACTTTGTGCTGGATACCGATGCAAGTGCTGAGGCTATGGGCACTGTTCTAACCCAGGTGACCCCCGAGGGCAAGTGAGTAGTAGCCTATTACAGTCGTGCCTTCTCCAGTGCAGAACGTAACGACTGCGTGATGAGGCGGGAACTGCTGGCTGTTGTGGAGGCTGTTAACCCTCTGCAGTCTGAGGATAAACTGAGGAACACTGGAGAATTGTGCCATGCTCTGACATTCGTGTAAATTTCATCAACTGTATATACGGTGATTCCGAAGTGTTTCATATCTTTGTTTTCAGCACAAACTCAGCTACAATAATATGGCAGCAGTAAGTAGGTCATAATAATATGTGGATTGTAAATTGCTCTAAAAACACAAATTGTAAGCAGTAGTTTTGAACATGCACGGGAATGTTGTAATAAAACACACTAAACGATAGTATCAAAGTTTTTGGATCACTGAAATGTTCATCAAGGTATTGGGTATCAAAAGATGACAACATATTTTAGCAAATCCAATGAGAAATATAAAATATAAATCAAATACAAATATTTGTGTATATAAGCGTGCAGTACATGGACAGGCCAAACATATGTGTGGATGGCTTTCTCACAGTCAAGATTGATTGAATAGGCATCTATATGTCCAATTTGTATTGATATGTATGTGTTTTGGTGCCCAGCCTTTCTGTTGCGTGAATGATTGTATGTTTCTTGGTATAAATGTCTGTTCGTAAATGTGAATGTAACATGCTGCGAGGGAAATGTCCCCATGGGGATAAAGAAGTTCTCTATGTATGTATGTACAATATGTATTTTACAAGTATTTATTGTACGTTACAAATATACAATCACTTGTACATTTACTCAAATTCAGTTCAGAAGCAAGTATAAACATATGTTTTCTGGAGAAATATGCTTCCTGTAGTGACTGACCAGCAGTTTTCTACATGAATTTCAATGTGTTCTATGAGGCAATACGAAATATTTGACACTTTGATCTGACACAAAGTTTGCATGACATTGTAATATGGTAAGATTACAAAACACAGGGCCAAGTGACTTGAAAGAATTGAGGAAATATTGGGTAGCATTGCTTTGGAATACATGTTATTAAATTTCGGTGAGGCAAGATAGCCTATATTGTTTGTAGTACCGTAACTTGGCGTCATTTTGATATCAATACTTTTAATGGCAGGCCTGGATTTTGGCAGTCTGAATGAATGAGTTATTGACGGTGTATGTCTTGTATGTGTGAGTAACTTGGCATTTTTGTACATTGAAAACATGTTTTTTATGAGATATATACATACACACACACACACACACATATATATATATATATATATACTGTATATACATACACACACATATATATATATATATATATATACACACACACACACATATATATATTTTACATATCTATATGATACGTATGTATCTTATATATTATATAGATAGATAGATAGATAGATAGACAGACAGATATGCAAGAAGTCTTTAGCCACTTTAACCCAGCGTCTCTGTGGTCCAAAGTAAGAGGGATTCTCTGTGGCAGCAGACAGTGGTAAAACTCAAGCCCTTCACCTCCTGTTCTACTCACATCCCCTCCCCCATCAGCACACACTCGCTTCCCCTGTCTGAAGAGCTACACATTACAGCTAGAGACGTTCTATTTGCATGCGGGCCCCGTCCTTGCCGGATGCACTCAGACTCATAATAAAAGGCACTGACCTTCTTAACCTTTATGAATTACAATTTGTGCCAGCAATGCGTCCTGTCAGAGGCCTCAGAAATGTGGGCACCTCCACTAGGGTGCATGCGCACGTGTTGTTTCTGCCGTTGTTAAGGGAGAGGGGAAAAGGTTTTTACTGTTCCTCAGCGGAGCCCTTGACAAGCCTGGAGGAGCCAGGCTGACAGTGGAGGAGGTCTCCAGCAGTGCCGACTGCTCCATGCTAATATTGGGGCCTGCGTGCTGTAGGAAAATATAGGACTGCATTGGTCTGCCCGGGTGGAAGGGTGTGTTATGGGGTCTATTAGTAGTTAACAATTTGGCATAAAATATCTCCATTTGGCTGCCATTCTCCTCAGTCTATTGGCCTCCTCAAAAGCAAATGGTCCTTCAGTAGTCACTTGAAAGCTGTGGCCACAGTAGGCGGTTTGGTAACACATTTGGGGTGAACAGGCAGCACAGCTGAAAGATGTTCCAGATTACAGCCAGACCAGAATGCTAAGAATTCTGGGACATTTGTATGCAAGGTCCTGATTTTTCCTGAAGAACCCATGATAATACTGATCTTTGTACCACTGCTGAGCAGGGAACTGGAGTCAAGACCTAGTCTTTCCACTATCCAAGTACTGCCTTTATTACCCTGCTACAGAAGGTTTCCACCAGAGAGCCAGGCAACTTCTCTTGTGAACACAGCATTGGAGGCCCAATTATTGTTCAGTTGAAATGGACAGATTAGTAGTCAAATGAACATCACATCTATTACTTGACTACATGCATACCATGAAAACAGACACAAATTCAACTGAAGTAAGGTATCTATAAAAGTTTATATAATGTACTAGGAAATATAAACATGCTACTATTATGCATTTCTGAACAGTTTCACACTTTTTAAAGGGATAGTTCACTTTCTGGGTTTTAGTACATGCTGGCAGTTGCTGCGCTCTTGACAGTTTGTGTGTGCAGTGAAGGATATTTTAGTGCTTCTTTCCTTCCTTCTCAGTTCTCCAGCACTAAAAGCTCTTTACTCTGAGGGACATGTATAGCAATAAAATGAAACTAATTTTTGAAGAATAATCCGGTAATATACATATGTACAACCTCTGGAGGCTCAATGTCACTATCTTTATGGGCAGCTTTGGAGTTACCTGAAGCATATTTTCTTGCTTCAGACCATGAACTCCTAATGCCTCTGTACCAGTCACTAATATCTAAAATCTCAATCAGTATACACAGTGTAAAGCTGAAATAATATCATAAAGCCACAGAAAGTGGAATATCCCTTTAACACAATTTTTCACACTTGCATTTCTGTTGTTGCACTTGTGTCTATTTATCACCCCCAGCTTATGTTATTTGGAAAACCTGGATCCCCAATTTATGAGGCACCGTCACCACTTATCTTAGCTGGATAGACAGTACCCACCACACTCTTTGGCTATGTGGGGGAATTCTGCTGCATCCATCCTTGGATACTGCAGAATTTCTCTCATTGGTAGTGAAGCAGAGGAACAACCCAGGCTGGAGACTGTTCTGGTTAATAGGACAAATGTGCTTGAAAACTTAGGGACATGAAATATATTATGGGTTTTAATGTGATGTATTTAAACTCAAAATGTAATGCTGTAAAAATTATGTTGTAAACTATTTCTCTTCATCTAAAAACAGTATACAAATGCATTTTACTTCTTAAAAAACACACACACACACACACACACACACAATATATACATTCATAAAATATTACAAAGCATATTCATTTGTACATTGGTACATGTAAATCACCTTTCAGTGAGGTGGTGGTGCCTGAGGGCCACATTTAGAACCTACACTGAGCCAGTACTAAAACTTACATTTAAAATTTAAAAACTTAACAAAGGACAATATGTATATAAATGATGCCATTTAAAGAAGTTATTTTTGTGAAAATGTGATTAAATTAATATGCCACAGGACTTCACAGAAACAGTAAGAGCTATAATCCTTGGATTCTTTTTAAAGACAAAGACTACAAGAATCCATTGATATGTGATTAACATATGTGACAATTTTTTGGTGATTTGTCTTTTCAGAACTTATCTATTGCTGTGTCAAAACAGAGTTAGCCAGAATCATAGTTGTCAGTTAAAATAGAAAGTGGAGCTGTCTGAGTTTGCTGTAAGAGAGAGTTTTGGAGAATTGGGGCAATGCAGAACTTCTGAGAAAACCACTGACATCTCTGGGCTTACAGATCAAGAAGTAAAAGAACTCAGCCATAGGAAAAAGACTTTCACTTGCATTTTAGTCATACAAATAGAGTTCTCAGAGGGGCCTTGTTATTTTGTGAAGAATGAGTGGTTTTTGGTGCTCAGTAGGTTAGATTCTTTTTGACAAGATATATGAACTGTTGTACGATTAATGTTTAGCCACAAATGTGTGCCGTCATTCCATTTCCCTCAAAAAAGCAGCTCTGACTTCTGCTGAGTGGAGGCCTCTGTCCATCTGAGGGCAAGCTGTTAATTGTCAAAAAAAAAAAAACACCAGAGAATTTCCAATGGGAGCATAAAAGAAGGTAAAAGCCAGTAGCGCTTGGTCGCACTCCACATAAATTACATGGGTATACTCCGTTTGCCATAAAACGTGTGCTACAGTTTAATTGCCTGTTACCACAGAAATTTGCAATGAATCAACAAAGAAAATATTTTAATGTGGCTGGATTCCAAGTGCTCAACAGCTGAAATTCTGTGCCTCTTCCCTAGATACCCTCCCTTCCTCCAACCCTTCTCTTCTCCATACTGGTCAAAATGGTCCTCTGAAGATCGTTAATAAGATGTTGACTAGTGGGAGGTCTGATTCCTTTCTGAATACTGGAACTGACAAGAGCTTCTCCAGGGGACCAATAAAAATGTCTTTTTATCAGTGAAACGGATATGGTTACTTATAATAATGGTTGTAACAGCAACTAAATCACCAAAGCAATCAATGAGACATACTAATTAGGTTAGTCTTGGATCTCAGGATTTAAAAAAAATTTCCAAATGACTGCATCACCCTGCCAATGGGAGTCTTGATCACCCAGGGGCCAGCATGTGTCTAATCACACCAATTTGCTCAAAATCTCACTACCTTCAAATGTACCTCCATTTCACAAAATTAGTATCAAATGGGCTGTTGAGAGTGAGAGAGAGAGAGAGAGATAGAGAGAGAGAGAGGGTGAGAGAGAGAACGGCTTTCATTGTGGTAAAGATTAAAAACTGCTGCGCTCCCCCATGCACACCCCCACATTCCCTTCTGATTCCTCCTCTGCTCAGCGTCAGGGTTGGCAGTCCACGGCTGCGTGTGAGGGGGAGCGTAGCTGACAGGGGCAGCCGCGCGATGATTGGTTTACAGATGCACGCTTCCTCTGTCGTCTTCAAGGTCGCAGAGATTTACAATCAAAGCGCTTATGGCTCTTTAATAGCGGGTGTCTGAGGCTGATTAAAAAATCTGGGAGTGGGCCTTCGTTAATGGAATTTGCTTGACCTTTTTTTGTTCTCAACTATGCAATATCTGAATATATTACCACATGACAAATAATACAGGCATGCACATACGGTGTATAATTCATAAACAGACGGATGGCAAGGCAGCTATGCGTGCAGGCATCTGTGAGATATGTTGATGGGTATAAGACAGGCAATATGTGGCACATTACTGTAAGTAAGGCAAAGAAATTTGCATTTCAGATTAAAACAATGGCAATTAGGGTTTATCGCTATTTGTGCTTTTACGAAGCTGTAGGAGTAGACCTGTATGGAATGCTGGAGTATTTAACGGGCACACGTATAAATGGAATTTAGTTTGTTTGAAAAGGTTATAAGGTTAAACTATGAGGAAACCTTCATTTATTTAATTTACTTTGCACTAAAAATCCATGCCTGACAAATCCCTTTAAAGTACCTAGAAAGCGATCAGGTGCCATAAATTGAACTTTTTCAATATTTACTCTCAAAAAGACCTTCCTGTCATTAATTGCCTGACCTACATCCTAGTTCAGAGAACTAATAAAGTTTGTTTGGTGTAGGTCCTGGTGCTGCAGTATGTCAGTAGCAGATGCCTCCCTCAGAAAGTTCTGGAATGCTCAATTAGTTGCTTTTATGGGGCCCATTAATAAACATTAATTTGCTTTCTCAAGTGCAGTTAAACACCGCAGTCTGCTTCAGTTATATGCATCAAAGCCCCTGGTTTCCCAAGCTGGTAGAGTTACAATGCATTCCTTACAACTGGCGGGACAAGACTAAAGTGGGACTGATTTCAAGTGGAGAGACCTAGAAGCACCTCTGCCAATGATCCAAAAAAAGAACAACCTGGCGAATCTAGAGAAGAGGACGCTGGGAAACCCAGAATTGGTGACAGATGTTTAATGTCTGCTGCAGAAATAGATTTTTACAAATTCCACAAATTGGGTGCTACGGGGCAGAGAATTTGTGTCCTGAATGTCTCTTCTTCCATCACTGGTGTTAATTATGGGAGTCACAGCAGAAATATGATTGATAGCTCAAAGAGATGGGAGAGAAACAACAAGGGATTTTGTCTCAACAAAGAAAAAGAAGGGGAAGGGAAGCCAAAAGTGGCAGAAAGTCATTTGACCGTGCTCCCAAATGCATTATCTGGAAATGAAGTGAGAGCTGACTTTTGACAGCCCTGTAAACAAATTATGGGGGGCCCGGCACCACACTAAAGAATAACCCTGGAGCACCTAGCAAGCCTGATCAGAGAGGAACGAGCTGTGAAATGGAGCCAGCAGCGTGGAAGTGCATGAAGGGAGAAAATCCATAAAATGCGAATAAGCCAAATGGCAAGTGTCTAAAATGTCCTTATTCACCCCTGTTATTACTGCCACCTATTCAATCAGAAAATATGCAGCAGTAGTCTTATCTACTCCAGCAGATATCAAAATTGCAAATTGGATGAAGATTAGAATGTAGAAGCCTCATATGGCCTCTGTATTGCTTCTCAAACTGCACTCTAAAAATAATTCAGTGGCCTTTTAAATGCAACAATAATTTTAAAAAAAGTTACTTGGTCTCAATAAAATTACTGAATATCACTGAAGTGATTATTTGAATTGACCATAACTAAATAAATGGCAATAAGTCCAACTAGTAATTTTGTCTGAATCTTATTTAAATTATTTAAGTTTATTTCATGAAAAGAAATGAGGATTTGACCGACAAATGACATTGCATAAATATTGTTGAACATTTCGTTGGCATTTACTTAAATTATTAAGAATAGGCTAAGTATACTGTTTGATTAAAGAAATCATTAGGCATTCCAAATCAAAATTATTCATCCTAAAGAACAATTTTAAAATATATAGACGTCTGGTGCTGTTCTAGAGTTCTAGAGCTCCGCCCATTCTCCCAGAGTTTTATGTGGCACAACAACATTCAGGCTGATATTGCAAAATAAATGTTGTTACAGTTGCTGAAAATGTTCAAGTGTTACAGTGGTGCAGTGTGCATGACAGTAGTTTCAGTATAGATAGTTATTGAGTTATGCTTAAATTCACACGACCACTGGTTGTGCCGTTTATGTGTGGGAAGAGGAACCTCATGCTTGTATTTAGTGTATAGTCATGTAACAAAAGTTATAGTCTTTAAACCTGAAAGCCAGAAAAGTGCTAACACTTTTTTTGACAGAGCTTATCAAGGCTGTAGGTTTTTTTGAAACTTAGTTCCTGAACGAAAAAAGGGCAGTGAAGTTTGTCTCAACTGTTGCGTTGTTATCATTAGCATATGGATTTCAATGAGGTATTGCAATGAATTGGGCTTATTCAGAAGAGAACAACATACTCATTTGGATATATTCACATTTTCTATAGTATCTACCCAGAATTTCAGTGATATCCATTCAATTTGCTTTTTCATGGTACTAACTTTAATGAATCAGAACCAACTCAAATTATCAGTTAGATTTACAAAATTTTGAATATGTATGTAACATGATTTCAAAGTTTTAAAATTGACTCAGTATTTATTTTATTGTAAAAATGTTACAAAAATAAAACTGAATAAATTGGGGTTAAAGTTTTTACAGTGTGGAAGCCATGTTGTTAACCACAGAAACGCCCCCAAACCTGGTTTTACTCCTGTAGCGCAATAAACCAATCTAGTGCAGGTTCTCCTGAATGAGCCATTTATTAGCCTGACAATGGCCAGCTTCCTGCAAGTGTGTTTTCTCTGTTGGCATTGCTTTCCGATGCACGAATGGTCAGAATATATATGTAATGGAAATTGTGGAAGGCCAGGAGTAGCGGGGCCCAATGCATCACCATTAACCCGACATATCGTCAGGTGTTACGGTGACAGTGACCCCGGGGTCGCCCCACTTTAAAGGCTTTACCAATGACTCCTTGGTGGGCGCTGTGAGGGGCTTGGCCTGCCTGAACCCAATGGCTGGCCACCAGGTGTGGCATCTGCAAGGCTGAATATGTGATCCACTACCAGGATTGAGTTTCAAATGTTCCCATGTGCCACAGAGATTGTCATGACACATGAACAACTGTTCTTGATCATTCATACCCACCCCATTGCCACAAAGATACAGCAAAAAAAGGAACCAATGGCATTCATGCAGGAAGTAATAGAATGTTTACTTATCTCAGTGGAAAGTTAACAATGCAATGGCTGTTAACATTTTGAAAATTACAGTGTATTACATAAATAGAGGATATTCAGTAATGCTTTTATTATTTGTATTGCACCTATATTAATAAGTGTTTTAAAAAAATGGTTAACCATTTAAAGTTAGCATAAATTTAAGAGCAAAATATTAATAAAAAACTATGCCAGTAAGAACAGAGTTTTCCAAAATATGCAAAGACTATCAGTATGACTAATTGATGCCATAAAAAGTACAGACTATCATTTGTACAGAATGAGTGCTTTAAGAGGAAGTGTCGAGTGACCACAAAGAATACTTTACAGCCTCAAACATGGTTCATATTTGGAGCTGAGCAGTATGAAGATGCCCTTCCTTCTTTCAAATTAAATCCGTGGAAATGTTTTAAAAGATAATCAGATTTAAATGAATGCAATTGTAGCAACAGGAATATGTGCATTTTACAATAGTATACAGATTAGAAATAATGGCTGAATGGAGCAGCAGCAGCCTTTATTAATTGCATGGCAAATTGAAGCTGTCTGCTGTTCTCTAGTGTTATCCTACCTGCAAAATACCTTGGGAAAAAATTAAACACCAATCAAAGTACATTTCTTTCATCATAATTTCTGATTGTCAGCGTCACCTTTCCACACATAGCATTTAGCAGCATAACAAATCTTAGGTTTTATTGACTGTCTCATTTTGTTACCTTTCATATTTCATTTTTATGATGCATTCAGACACAATCCTGTTTTTTTTAATAGGTATCCACACGATTTTTGATGTGGAACATAATTTATTCGACATGGAAATATGAGAAACTGAATTTAATTGATGGCGGGAGAGCCAACAGCTCCTCGGCAAGATGGATCCCAGCCTCGGTCTCTGATGGAAGAGCTCTCCTGCAGCCGGCCCACTCCTGCAAAAGTGAGGATCCTGCTTTTCCTTCCCCGTCAGGTAGATCATCTATCTAGGTTTATTTTTTAAATTAGAATATGAAAAATAATTAGCATTGTGTTTAAGTGCGTGTCAGATTCATTTAACCGAAACACGTTCAGATAATGTAAGAGTTGCTTTACAGCCGTGGTTTATATTGGCCTGGAGACTCATAAGTTATGAAATGTCAGGATTCTATGCATTCTAATTGAGTGGAGACTGGTTAATGGTTGCGGAAATTCAACTGCTTGACTTGATATTCCCCCGTGTGCTGTTTCACAGCCAAACCCATGAGCCTCAATTAAATAACAAAATGGGAGGGGGGATCTTAAAAACATCTATAAAGCTGAAGCCTGCACAGAAATAATGTGTGGCCCCACTTTGTGTCAACAAAGGCCTGGTCTTATCATGCAGATTATTAAAGGTAAACCTTTTCACTTCAGGGAGAAAGAGCTTTTCTGTGGCCCGGGATCTGAGAGTACACTGAGTTTCGACTGAGAATCGTATTATTTCCAGCTGAGTCCTACAACAATGCCACATCATAAGAGCCTGAATGTGTTGTACATTAAACACATTTTCACGACCCCTTGAAACTGCACAGATGATTCAGCAAATATAGCCTTCTGTTCAATAATAATATGTGAGCAAAAATCCCTTCCTGCATGTGTTCCCTGGTCATTGTTTGTGGTTCTTTGTAAAAGCTACTAAATCTGCGCTGTAACTCTAATATCTTTGGCTTGTCCACCATGTTAGAGACCTGGTAATAGGTGAGCTGGAGGAGCTGGTGCACTTGTGTCTGAGAGGAGGCTGAGGGGCTCATTGTGTTGATCTGGCTGTCAGTGGCGTAATGATCCTAGAAGCTCACCATACTCGTCTCTAATGGTCTCACTGAGTCACGGTAGGAATCGCAGTCCGGCCGCTCACTCCATACCTCTACTTCTCCTCACCGTATCTGCAGAGAAGGCCATGCTCCTGTTTACACCCTCTATAATTAGGTGTAGTCTAAGCAAAGGTTTTAATAGTATATCCATCACATCTTTTTTTCAGATGTGATGGATATATTATTCCTATGATGTACACTGTATCAAATCATACCCTTTGCTTGTTGTTTGCGCAAGTATAAAATTCACCATCTTAGTGTCAACAGTTACGCTTGGTGTTCAATATTTTTATTATTGTATACTGTTATGGATGACAGTGTAGAATAATGGTTAGAGAATTGTGTGTGTAACTCTAAGGTTGTGGGTTAAATTCCCAGCTGGACTGCTGCCATTGCAACCATGGACAAGTTACTTAACCTGAATTGGTTCAGTAAAAATATCCATCTGTATGAATGGATTGTATGTACAATAAATAATACTACTAATAATATTTTTGTGAGTCCCTCTGTTTAAGAGCATCTGCTAATACCCCCTGATCATGCATCCTGGTGTTCATTTTCCAAGTCTTTCTCGATCAGCTTTTCAGTTACAGCAATGTTAAATAGTAAATTGTACTGTTCATAGAATGATCTACCTCTACATGTGAAAAATATTTCTTCTATGAAAGAAGATCCTTGGTACCAGTCTGTTATATGGAACACTACGTGAAGCTGCATGGAACAGCATTCACCACAGTTATTTTTTTCTCCATGTGTAAAATTAGTATGTAAAGTATGTGTACCACACAGGAACTTATTAAACTGGGTCATGCAGACGAGGCATTCTGCAGTTCCAGACGTGATTAGGGAACTTATCACAGATTTGCACAGATTCTCATTTCTTTATGGTACTCTGACTTTAAACCTAATACTGCTCCACTGCGTTTGTACCACAAAAAATGGATTTCCAATAATTAAATTTTCTGTGGGGGTTTAAGTGGAATCCAGGATGCAGCATAACTCTGCCGATGAGCAGGGGGATTCTCTGGGCCCTCTTAAAACGCTGGGTCATGAGTAGAAATGTTTTAAAATAAATGCAGGTTATTTTGCGCATGCCCCACGTTCGCATTAAAAGCTTCTCATAAAGTACAAAGGGAAGTGTGTGCGATGTGTGGACCAATAAGAAACAGATGGCACAGGGGTTCTCATTTGAAAGACTTCCACACCAATGCTGCAGTGATGCAGTTCTGCTAGTTTTTTGTGCTCTCAAATTTGAGCACCAGAACAAAAAGGAAGCATTTGGCCATAAAAAGTAAAAATGACTCATATCTCTTCGTATGTCTGCTGGGTGTTCATAATTGCATTCATCAACTGTCAATCGTCCACTTTAAAATGAGCAAACTAATGTACATTCACAAAGTGTTTTATTTTTCTCTTCAGTCACTGTGGTAAGCAAAACTAACATCCTCTAATTCGTGGAAAATGAATGACCTTTTTTTACAATTTTCAATTTGGAGCCGGCAAGTACGGCCATGATGAATTGCTGAATGGTCCATTTCCCAGCACTCTTCCTTGCTAACCTTTCTTGACAGCTTCGATATTGCCTACCTGGTAATTTGCTCTACAATAATGGTTACTGTGAGATGTCTTCTAACTATTTCCACTGCTTTTAACAAGGATTCTTAACACCCTCTGTAGGTGACAAAATGCAATTACAAAGCATGAAGTGCCCCGTTGAGGCTGGCCATCAGCATCTGCCACCTCCTTTTCCCAAACACAACTGTTTCCATTAATGGAAAAAGAGATCCAAACAGATTCTCCAAACATTTGCTACAAATAAAACTTTAATCAAAAGATATGAAGGCGTTTTATTGATTAACAGCATTGGTAATTAAAGTGTACAGCTGACATTTTTTCTTCCCTTCTGCTCTTGTGTTCATCCTTAGAGATCACTAATTGTTGTACGGCTATTTATTGATAACTGTGTTTGATGAATGCAGATGTATCTGTTTGGGGAGGGGCGGGGTGGTGGAGTGGGGTGGGGGGGTCTGTTGATGGAGCGATCATATTGTGTGGAACACCAGGCTTGTGGAGGAACAGCTGTTGCTGTTACACATGCCTCCACCCACTGGGAGGCTGTGTTTCACAGCTATCCTGGGTGCATGTGCAAATGCGCGCCGCAATAAAGCGCTAACTAACATTTCCAGAACCCCTAACAACTCTATGAATTTTATGACACATCATGAGAGCTTTGATCTCTGTCCAGCACTTAAACCTTAATTATCAGACTAATTGCTCTGGCTATATTCATTTCCCTGGTAATCCTTTTGAGATTAGTCTCTATGTTCAATAGAAGGCTTACACTTTAATTAAAAGGATTATTAACCTTTAGGATGTAGCAATGTGGGATTACACCTTGTAACATTAGTGTCAATCCAGAGAGAATGTATCGAGACTGATGTGCTGAAAAAGAATTTGTCCAGATGTGATCAGGAAGCACTGCAGCACTGACATCCAGTCATTCCAGAGTTCGATGATAAATCAAACCAAAGACTTAAGACTGTGGACTCACTTGTAGTTGAAGCTAATGGTCAGACCACCAGATACTGCTCCTTTTAAGTTGGTTCATGTATACTTCCATACGGCTCCATCAATAGCAAAATTTAGTAACAGGAACTGAGAAGGAATTCCATTCATAATTCAATTGATTAAATAATATTAATAATAAACTTTGTTAATCTTGCACAAACAATGCAGAAAAAACTGTGTTTGAAACGACTGTGAGATTTGAGAGTTAAGTAGTGTGGATTGAACAATCGCTTTGTACCACCTGAAATCAATCCACAAATATCTTGGCACCAGAATATATAACCTTTCACCCCCAAGACAGTCAACGTGGGAAGTGGTTTGGAAAATAGAGGAACAAGGGTGGGAAGAAGGCGGACTCGAGGAGGGATAAGATGACTTAATGATAGCCATGTGACGATAGGTAATGATAATAGGATGTGAATAGGCTGAAAGGACATGGAGCTGGAACTGCAGACACTTACACATCTTACACAGTCAGGGTGAAAGAACATCTCCCGCAATGGACTGTATCTGCTACCATTCTACATTCCTGATTACATCTGTTTGCAACATCATTTTTTACATTGTAAAAAAAAAGATGGAAGAGTATATACTGAGGCCCACGTATATTGTACCCCTGGAACATCAAAGCAAAATTAAAATAACATCTGGGGGCTAACATCGGAATAACTGTGGTAGCATGAATTATACCAAACCACAATTTAATATCCTAGATCTTGATTCCTTCTTCATTCACACTACAAGAATTATTGTGTGCAATTCATTGCATTAGAACATTAGAATAATTCCCGTGGATAAGAACAACAACAATGATGTTTTGCCTCTTTCGTAGAATAAACCGCAACCCTTAATTACAACATTAAATGCACAAAATAAACAATTATAAATTAAAATAACCAGACATAAAACAAATCAGTACAATTACTCAACAGCAAAAACATAAAGGAAATAAAATGCATTCCTTCATAGACTTTCATGCATATCTTGCACAGTACATCCTATGCACACATCAGACTGCACCCTATTAATATAATTTAATGTAAAATACTGCACAGTCCTCTACATTAGAATGTTCTTTGCTATTTGTTTAGAACATTGCTGTTTATCACAGTTCTAGAAGGCTCCCCATTATTGAATGTATAGTAGCCTATATTATATTCTACTGCTACATTATAATGCTCTCACTGAATAAATTTACTGTAGGCCACCTCTACTTCTGCTCATAATCAGTTGTGCTGACGTAAAAGTAAAGTGAAACATTTGATATTGGACTGAATAAGAGGCATACATCACGTCTCAGCCCTGCTATAATAAGGAGCCAGAGCAGTCTTCATTTGGATATACTAATTAGTCAATTAATTTGTGGTTAAGAATGATGTGAGTGGCTCATCCATCTTCCGGGCACTTAGAATAAACATTATGGCGTGGTTGGCGTGTGGATCATTAAAATGTTCTAAGCACTGAGAGCGGAGAGGGGACTGGAGACAGAAGCCTGGAGGACTTATTTCTTGTCTGACCACAGGCCCATTAGTGACAATGAGAGCCCCGGTGAATTCTCACACCACGTGAGACACACCCTGCTGCTTCCCTGATAGGCTCTTTACAACCTTTTCTTGAGGTTGAAACAGATGTGGCAACCAACAATTATTTTACTGTCAATTAATTGCTTTGCTTAATCTAGCCACTTATGAATCTCGAGCACATTTCACAAAAGTACATGAATAATTAATCCGCACTACACGGAGGAAAGTGGAAAACGGTTACATGCCCTCGAAAAATGGGTAAAGGCAATGGACAGAATTTTGTGATTATTTGACTGATGGGGGTGAAATGTGTTTCCCGACGCTGACGTGGTTTGCCTCTGATGGCGCAATCCCATGGTCCCTCTGCGTCGCGGCAGGCACTTGAAAGTGGGTGCGCTGACCTTTGTTTTTTTTTTTTTTTCAGCGAGACAAACCGCAATCGTATTCATTATTTTGCATCGATTTTCCTGTCCTAAAATTGCAATGGCACAACGTAACTGCAGAAAACCTGCAATGATGCCTTTAAAAGAAGAGCAGGAATATATGCAGAGTAAGAGGGAGGGAGAAGAGAGTGAGGGAGAGAGATTAGGTTAAAAATAGTTAGCATATGGCAGAATAAGATTGAGTTTCCAGGGCTTTGAAAATTCACTCTAATTATTCAACAGTATCCCTCTGTCATCTCTCCCAACGCATTCCCGGACTCGGAAACGCAAGTGACTCTCACTATTATACATAATTCGGCTGCTTAATTGGCACGAATCGGGTGAAAAGTGGGCTAGGGAAAATCCTATGAGACTAATAGGGGCACATATCAGTGCCTTCATCAGAACATTAGTCCCCTAGGTGATTGAAGTCAGCAAATATTTCATGAACAGGACTATCAAAGTGCCTCACCTAGGAAGCCCTGCACACACTTTCACTGAAGAGCTCTCCTGTCAGATGTATTTATAGCAAAGGGGGAGGACATGACGAATGCTAATGCCGTGGAAATTATGCAGCGCGGCATTGTGCCCATAACGATACGTTAGACTTGAACAGAAAGGTTAACTAAACTAGTCATTTAAGTTATAAGTGGGCCAGTGCCATACTTAAAATAGGACGCCTGGCTTTCGATGCACTAAAAAGTGTTTCCCCCAAATAAAGACTGGCCTTGCTTATGAAGGCTTCTCGGCGTATGTATTTATTCTTAATAGCGCAGGCACGTCGGACACACGAACATGGCCGTTTCAGCAATATTCCCAAAAGGCTCATAATGGAGATGAGAAAGTTAATTTTAAACAGCTTAAGACTTAAAAAAAGTGATTTTCCAACAGCAGCCATTGATTTTGTGCAGCAGTGTTGCTTAAGCACTTGAAAGGGCAAGGGAAGACAGAATTTTTCACTCCGGTCCTTGGGTTAGTAGAAACAGTCATTAAACATAGTTATGTCTCACCTTGAACAGCAGGAAGAAGATGCAGTCATATTGTCTACTATATATCTAAAGAGAAGCCAAGGACAACTTGTAAACCTAGCATTTCCCCCATTCTCCTTTGGGAAGAGAAAACAAATTCCTTTTGCTCTTCAATATAAGCTCCTTCCTTAACATGGGAGGGAAGACAGGAACTCATGGATACCTTAAGAGTGAAATGGTAGTAGGCCTACCCCACGTTAAAAGACGTCAATGAAGGACGGCGGTTAAACAAAAAAAATATGGAAGGTTTTCGGCACACTGAACATATTGAGGGCACAGGTAACAGCTCATCCCTCCCTTTTGACTTTATAGTTTGGCAAGCCTGGAGGATACAGGCATTGTGGCAAATGTTTAAACTGAATGGGCCCTTGAGCAAAATCTTTGTCACACATATTACTCACGCTGGACAAATACATGGTCCACTCAGCAAATGACAAGGAACATCTGTGTTCTATTCAAAGCCGGTTAAAGATTGCGTAATCTGACAACCTTGGGAATTGATGATGGAACAGTACACGTGATATTACAATGGATGCATCAAATCATCTTATCATTTAAATAGCGAATGAAAAATTAATCTGAAACAGTAATTTACGTAGTGATAATGGGAATCACTATGTAGCAACTATAGGTATTTTTTGCTTAAATGCTTTTGCTTAGTTGATTTGACTGGCAACAAAGAAGTTGTGATCTATAATTTGGTTTTTGTATTCTGACCTGTCATCAGCATAAGTACTTAGACATAGATTTTCTACATTAAACCATTATAAACATAGTTTCAACAAAATCTGTCTTGTTTTACTGTGATATAAATGTGTAGCTACCTTGGCAGCTAGCTACCTCACACAAAAAAACATAGCAAGAGGGACAGAGAACAGCAGGTCAAAATGACACAAATCTGAACCCTCAACAGCACATGTAGTGACCAGCCAGTAACAGTCATTCCAAAATTATACCACTCATACATTAATACATTGTAGTAAGCCATATATACCATTTGATTATTCCTTTTAAAATGTTCAATTTAGTCAATTTAGTTATTACTATCGCGTTTAGCCAAAGCAAAAGTGCATTTAATAAGTACATGGCAAGCAAAACCGCCAGAGTTAGAGACAGGCAAAGTTACAACAAAATAAATGGGGGCGGCAGGTGTTGTCTGAAGACATTCTGTTACAGTAAAACAGCTAGTCACAATGATGGTCGGACAATGGAGTGCAGGCCGTTTTTGAATGGCAATAAGTCTTCTGATTTGAATCTCAGAATTTTGAGTTCCACAAGAACTGATGAACAATGACTGGAATAAACAATTCCAATTTTGCAAAGGACAGGATTCTACAAGCTTGTCATCACCTTTCAAAAAGAATGAAGACCTTTAATAGTTTCACAAGAGCGTTTTTTTCCCCATCCTTATCTGACCCCTAAGAGCACTGAGGATAGCCAGCTGCTTGGGATGTGGATTCATTTTAAGAAGCCCAAATGACTCCCTCCACCTCAGAGAGCAGCTGTTGAGTTAGTTAGCCTGGGGAAAGGGATCATGACAACAATATTGACTTTAAATTACGGCAATAGCTGCTGATCACAGCGTCTCAGGAATACACTGTGGATCAAACAGGAAGATCAAACCTGGATTATGAGAAAGCCACAGACAGGAGCATATTCCCACTTCTGCTACAGCCTTACAACAGAGCAAACCCCCGAAACCCAGCCACTAAGCTGTTTTCCCTCCCCACGTGTAACGCCAAGACCTTACACAAAGATCTCATCTGGATTTCAAAAGCCGCCATTGATTAAGAAGAAAGAAACTGCAAAGGAAAGAGAGAGCAAGAGATCTCTATTGACACACCACTAAACAATAAGTTATGTGCGTAGGACTTTCGCCCAGATGTCTGGGAAATCTCTTCTCATTTTCAGTTCCTGTCTGTGGGACACAAGCAACCAGAGGGAAAGCATGTGTGCCTTTTTTGGGTGTGGTGTCCCACAGCTGTGGCTGAAGTGCAGGAAGTGACTGAGGAAGTACTGCTGCAGTGTTTGTTGGCCTGATATTGAGCATCTACCTTTAGAATAGAACTCTATGGCCTTTGATTGCTGCCCCTGTGTCTATAGGTTGCAGAAGCTTGCACACTGGAAGATATTACTTCTATGCAGGAAGAACCCTGGAACCAAGGCCGTCTTTAGGGGGCGGCAACCGGTGTGGCCGCACCAGGCCCCGCCCTTCACAGGGCCCCACGGTGAGAGGGGAAATTAATTAATTTATTTTATTGTTATTATAATTTTTATATATAAAATAATACATGTAAAAATATATGTATGTTTGTGACACAGGGAACACATAGCTTAAATGGCGTTTTTGAAAGCTGACGTAATGACGTTATAGGAAGTAGGAAGTAACAATCCCTATGCAAAAAAAAAAAAAAACCACGATCTCTATGCTGCTCATGCTGCTCACAGTCTGTAGGTGCAACCCGTAGCCAAGCCTGACGGCGTGGTAAAATGGCAAGCAACAGCAGAGATCGAGACAAATTTAGAAAGTATGGGTCGGGAACGAAAAAAAAGAATCAAGAATAATCATGCGTTTTAATTTTTAACGATAACAAAGCAACGGATTTTAACAACAACGGTGTAGCATTTGCGAGGGGAATCGTAATCTTAACGGCAACTTAACACCAAAGGGGAGACGTCCCGATAAAATAAATCTCTGGTCAATTTACTATGCAAAGTAGACATGTGCTTTTTATGCAAATCACAAGGCTATTCGTTGTCTTATTTCTGTATTTATGTAGGCCTAGTGTCGTGATGACTGCATGTGTTCACTGAAAGACTAAACAAAAAAAAATTAATGCTGTTTTGTAAATAGTTTACTCTTGTGATCAAAACATTGATATGAGACATAATTCTGAGGCTGTTCTGTAGTAGTGTTTCTGTGACCAACAAAATAACAAAACATTGGGGTTGGCTATTAACAGCTGGGCCCCGCGTGGGTGTACTTGCCCCACCCCTTGAGACGGCCTTGCCTGGAACTGAGGCCTGTTGTGTAAACTGTTGCATGAGCTGTTGCACAGAAAGGCCATGGGAGCTTGGCTTCCCTGAGGTTACTTGCCTTTAAAAGTGCACAGTGGAAAAAACAAAAAAGAGCTGTATTTATTTGCAGTGACAAGTACAGCCCAGTCAAATATTCCTATGTGAAACACGGCTGAGGACAGCTGCCTGTGGAATCTGGTGTATGTTTCCCAACACATGGTAAACAGCATTTAGGATTCATAAGGATTGTCACTTACCTTTGGCTGATTACAGAGTTGCTCATTAGTAATGGGCATGTGCGTGTAATTTAGTGGTTTGTGAAAGGAGACTCAACCACAGACTTACTCAAACCTTCTGTCACACCTTTCTAAATTGCAGTGACAGCTATGCTGACCAATGGCAAAAACATGTAATTATCCAAATGACCAAATACTTCAGAACACACCTGGAAAACCTCTTCACATTTCTGAAACTGACATGATTAACTTCACAATTAGGAAAACTGCAGGTATCATTCAACTGCTCTTCATGGCACTTGGTAATCATCACTTTTCGGTTTGGCCCAAGCATAACTCAGCAAAAATGAACCAAATTCCTCCACACACTCCTCCTTGTTCAGGGAGTTTGACTGCCTTGCTGGATATTTTGTTTTCTAATAGCAAAAGAGGCATCATACCATTGCCGTCTATGTAGTCAGTGAGTTAGTGAGGCACAATTTCACTTCTATGGCAGCATCGTCCAGACATTGCCAAAAGAATGATTGCTTTCTCAAAGAGTTTTCGGTCTGTTGGACCTATAATTTTTTATGAGTATAGGCTATAAACCCAGTTAGGAGAATTTAAAGCCTGAGGGTCATGTAGACCACAGATGCTTTTCTGGGAACTTTGTTAGTAGCTAATAATGGCATCCAAGATGGCATCCAGTGGCAGCGAGACTGGGTGCATTTCTCCAGCCCAGGACCAGCCCTGACACCATCCACATTCTGCCTGTTTTCACAGCTTTGCAGCTCCATCCTTGCTGCTCCAGCAATAACTTTAACTGGCATTTAGAATTAATTACACTGTAATCCTGTAATTAATTCCTAAACGCTTCACAGCAGAGAGAGAAAAGGGCAAACCAATTATCAATACATTTTCACCTTACAGAAACAGGCATATTATGGTAATCATTTTCACAACATGCGGGCAGAAGAGGCCGTTATTTTTACCCGCAGATGCTGTGGAGGCTCTCCTCTGTCCTTTGGGTAGACAGGGAGAGGGTAGCAGCATCCCGCCTGGTATGCAGATAACACCTATTTTCATAACCTTGCCTGGGATCCAAATGGAGACTTTCCTGACAAAAAAAGAATGCCAAGACCTACTTAGTGTTTTGTTTTTTTCCCCAGGCATGCTGAACCTGTTGCACATGGCCGTAGCAGTCGGGGGCGCCGGTCGCACACTGTAATACCGCTGAAAGAGAGCAGCTTAAAAGCTGCTGGGTCAACGCGCTGAATAGCATCGCACCTTTGCGCGCATGTTGCATAGTTTCTACAAAAGCTCAGACAACTGCAGGCAGAGATGTGGAGAATGCAAACGCACGTGTAATGTGGCTTGCAGTATGGACGCTGCCTCAGGGTCGACGAGACTGGGGGACTGTGGCACCAGAGAAGAGTGAGCTGAGGGGGGCATCACACTCTCACAGACCTGCCCGTCCATATGCCATCAGGAGGTGTTTATTGCTCTGAGACCTGGAGGCCCGGAGACCTGGGAAACGTTTCAGGTCTGGTGAAGAAGAGAGCTAAAGACTCAGCCCTTTCCATCTACATATAATATAAGAATTATTTAAAAAATGAGCCGATTGTAGAGGCATTGCCTGCTCACAGTGCAATGGTGGGTAGGTCAGCGAGACTGGCGCATTCCATTGCTCTAACATGTGAATGATGGCTTTATCTGGAGTGGGATTTGGGGGTGGGGGGTCGGAAGATAAAACTCAGGTCGGTGTAATTTCTTTCCCCATGAAATGGAGGGAAGAAAACATGGGGCCTGCTGAGGAGGCAGGGCACACTCTGGGAGTCTCCATCATCAGCTCAAACCACGAGCACGCCGTGGCAACCCTCCAGGTGGATACTGCAGCCCGGGCGCTCGGTGTGGAATGGATCAAATTCAAATTCAATATTCATTATTCTCCCTGCCCGCATTCCGCAGCAGTTTCAAAAGCGGCAAGGGTAATTGCCTAATTCATCCCGTGTATCTGTGGCAAGCTTAATCATTGTGTCAGCTCCCTAATAAAAGGTTATTATAGAAACAAAGATCCCAATTTTACATATGTTAGGCAGGGGAGAGCTCCGGAAAGCCGGTCTCCGAGGTAAACCGGCGCATTCTTGACAAACGACGCTTGTGCTGTGATCAGATATTTAACAAGAAATCTCCTTATTAACTAGGTCTGTACAGATAATTAGCATGTGAGCTTTACATTTTAAATCTGGCATGAGCTGTATCATTTATCAAAAAGCCAGAGTATGCTGTCAGGGTTCTATAATAAGGGACTGTAATTGATGAATGGAGATTAAGCAGAGATTGGAGAGGAGAGGATGAAATTAGGCCATGGAAACATCTGAAAAGGCTGATCTCAATATTAACATAACTAATATGGAATTATTTTGGTAAATGGATTTTTCCCCAGTGAAATGTTGTGATCAGTTTACGCTGTGGCTTCAGAGCCCAACTTCTCAGCAAAACCAATTCCATTCCGATGTCATGCAGGGATGATATGCGCTGCTCTCCTCTCATCTAGATATGACGGAGCCCCTAATGTGAACCCCAGGCGCAAAGATAGCGGTTCTCGATAGTGATTTTTTGGAGAACTGCACTTGAAAGATGGTGGATTTCCAAAAAATCAAATCTTTTTTTCCAGCTCCTATCAAAAGTTTTCTCAGTCTCCTGAAGGTATGATAATGAACTGTCGAGAAATATGAATAATGTATGCACATAAAAAAAATGTTTGTTCACATCACAAGAACTTATGCATAATTTATGTGATTATTTTTCTTTATCTTAACATTTGGTTTTAGGATATTTCTGCATTGATATAGGCAAGGATTATCAACATTTTCTTGCAAAGTAATCATAATTCACACACTGCACGAGGTGCTTTACTGCCATCCCTCAGTAAAAAAATATAATCCGTTCTGAAAGAACAGCGTTGATCTACGTATGCTGCATTATTCATGGCCTGTCTGTAATTGGGGTTCAGTATGAATAAATCTGCATTAGCCACTGTTGTTTTTCTCAAAGTGAAAATGTTGGTGGGCTTTAAGCACAAAGTGCGTATCTATTCCACACTATGACACACTCACCGATGTTGGTGGCATAAAAGCCACCATTCACATAACACACTGAAGAGCCAAACTTTGAAGCCTTTCTTTGCTGAGCATTGACTCTGATTATATTGATTACGTGACAATGAGCATTTTAGATGTCCATGTAGATACAGTTGCAGGTAAACTGCATAACTGCATGCAGTTGTGTAGATGAAGGGGTAGAGACTTTTCTCTTGCCCACATCCAGCAGTGTGAGTGAACAGCTGCAGGTATAGTCCATATTCCACCCCTCCAACACACACGCACAAACACACACGCCCACAAGCACAAACACACACACGCACACACACAAACATACAAAAACACGCACACACACACACACACACACACACACAAACATGCAAAAATATACACACGCACACACAAACATACAAAAACATACACAAACACAAACATGCACAAACACACACACAAACACAAACACACATGCGCACAAACACAAACACGCACACACACAAACATACAAAATCACGCACATACACACACACACACACACACAAACATACAAGAACATACACGAACGCAAACATGCATACACACACACGCACAAACATAAACACAAACACACATGCGCACAAACACAAACAGGCACACACGCACCCTCTCCCCCCTGCTCCCCCAGCCGTGTTTGGCAGCGTCTCCGTTCCCCGAGTCTCCAGCTGTCCAGTGGGGTGCGCCAAGTCACAGCGGGAGAGCCTGCCTCCGTCTGTGGCACGGGTCTTCACGGGGGCTCGTCTCTCTCCTCACATTACTCACTGGCAGACGGAGCGGGCTGCCAGCGCCCCGCAGGTCCACCCTGGCACCCCTGCCCCGCCGCTCACACCTCTCGGCTGGAGGAAATGATCCAGGGGAATCCGGGAGAAAGGCCCGGCCACTTCCGTCCAGCAGGCAGATCCCTGGACAGCCTCCTCCTACATGGTACTCTCTCTTTGCGGCTCGCCTCTCACATCTCTCTGTTGTGTCATCTGGGTCTGCTTGTTTTTTTTCTTCTGTGTGTGTTTGTAATGTGGGTGATAGGGCCATAGCTGAAATCGCAGTCAAATTAGCAGTTAAATGAAAGGGTTCTCACTCAACTAAATACATTCATAGCTATTTTATTTAAAGTAGTGCCACCTTATTTAATTTGGAATAGTTTATATTCTGTTGAAATTAATATAACAGCAATGGACAATTACGGGTTAAATTATGTATTTCATTGAATTCTTGTTGTTGCTGGATACACACACGTAGTACAGGATCAAATCTTTAATTCAGAAATGAATACAGCTGGACTGCATGAACAACATGAGTAAGCATGCTGGAGAATGTATGCAAACTTTGTTATTTTAAAATAACTTTACTAATAAGATTTAGAAAATAATTTAAAGATTAGTAATTATATTAGTTTTTTGCCCTGAATGTTTCATCAATCATTATGTATAATCATTTATAATATAATGGATAAATTAAATACACAGAGCACATTCTTTTACAGATTTTTCAACTGAATGGATCAATCTCATATAATTCATAGATTTTATGTTTTTAAATTTACTCCAGTATTTCAGAGACTAGTATATAATAGATCATGCATCACATGAAGATAAATGCTAGTAATACATACAACCTGACTGAAGTCTCAAGAGATATTGTAACTGAGGGCAGTATGAAGCTGTTTCTTTGTTTGTTATAAAAATTGAAATATACATACAAAAATGCTTGATCTTATTACCTTCATCTATATTTCTAATAGACTAGATTAAGTTCAATTCTTGAATTAATACCTTGTGAAAATGCAATTATAAAATTATGTATAATCTTCAAGAAGTTCCAAGACGAAATGGGCTGCAATTTTAAAGCATTCCCCCCTAAAGTACTTATAATATCTCAAACATTAGTTTTAAAATGTTTTACATACATGTGCATGTAATACAAACTGTAAGAGTGGTGATTTTAGCAATCAACGCACTGCATTATTTAAAAAGCAGCAAGGTTTAACTGAGGATGCAGACCTTTCCACAGTCTGTACATTCAGCCAGTGCACAGTGCTTCTGCCTGCCTACAGGGGGCTCTAGTGGTCCACACATTTCACCTTTACGAGACTATGGCAGGAGCAGGGTTTCAAAACTGCTCAGATAATTGTGGAGGAAAGCCCTTTCACTTTAAACCCCCTCAGCACTGCCACACGTAAAATCATAAACATTATATCATAAATATATTTATGAATCAAACAATAAACAAACAAAATATTCCAATAAATGTAATGATGTTAATAATAAATATTCTACTTGCAGTCCCGCATTTCAAATTCCTGGTGAAAATGACATCAGTGGTCTCATCTGAACAGCATACAATATGTGAGTATCTGCTACCTGCATGTACTCTGTGTCTGTACGTATCTATCTATATCAAATTCCATGATAGTTCACAGTACTTGATGAGCTAGCTCAGGAGACTTCTGAATTTTAATGATGTTGGAGATGATATTGTGTGTCCTTCAGCTTGTTATACTGACACAAGCACTCCATAAATCATAATACCTAGCTATCGTAAAATCAATACCAAAGTGCTACCTCAGCGCTAACCCTTAATAAGTTTTTCAGCTATCTAACAGCTTAAACTTTGCTGTAATACTGTTCGACCTATAGGTTAAGATCAGAGCATGCTTAATTTGTTTTGTAATAGAGCTTTCTAATCCTTAATGAAGCGGCCTATTAGTAAAGCTTTTGTTGCCACATTGGTGATCAGTTGGTGGAACAGCCATTGCAATTAACTATGTATCTTTGTCCTGGAGCAAAAAAAAAAAAAAAAAACAGGCTTAAACAGTCAATAAATGTTAATCCAGTCAGAACTGGTCTGTGGCTTTGAACAGGCCTCACGCAGTGTTTTTCACATGCATTTGTTTCATCTTACCTTCGGTGGCTCTCCCGAAGGACCCTGGCTCCCAGCTCAGGATCCTCCTCCATCTCGCTAATAAGAGCCCACATGCAAACAATATTGTCCGTATTAAACACATTATTAAGAGACTTTGGGCCAAACGCGGCCCTCAAACGCACTCAGACCGGCCAGCGCAGCATTTTATTACGGAGTGCAGCGCAAACCGATGGCTTTCCTCTGAGCGGCTGAGTCCAGCGGAAATTTAACGATTAATGATCCTCAGTGAGAGAACATGTGAAGCTGTAAAACTATTAATAATAGCTATTTTCTTTTCATGCACGAAAGCCAGAGGAGGTGTTTTTAATTTTCTTACAGTATGGATTTTTGAATAACTTTATACGACAGGGCTCCATTGAAGTGCCTTTTTTCTTTCATTTTCTTATAAAGAAAAAACACAGAGACAAAAATAAATTCCAGTGTAATGAATATATAATATATAATAATATACATTATAAAAATATTACAGTCTATTTGAATGTGTCTGGGTTTTAACTGACTGCTATCACTGTGTAAATACTTCACAGAAATATAGTAAAACACATGTAAAATCAGCCTCCTTCCTGTACCAGAGAAAAGCTATTACCATGACTTGTGAAGCGTAAACAGTGTATGAAAGTCAAATTGAAATGTGGTATAATCTGGCGAGCAGGGACCCTGCTTTCAGAAGCAAGACTTCACGAGCCGCAGAGACGGGCCGTGGGCGATGGCTGGGTGATTCTGAGCGCTCCACAGGTGGGCGGCACAAATGCAGCCGACACAACTGGGCACTGAACACAGTGACCACGCCCGAAAGTTCCAACTGACAGAGGTGGTAAGACTTCAGCAGCGTCACGAATGACTGAGGGACCAAGTAGGTAGCGAATCATATGACAGGTTATGGAACTCCTCAGGCAAACAACGGTTAAACCGAATGTTTTTTGAACAGGACCCGCTTATTCCAACTAGGTGGTCCACTAAAAGGAGCACTCCCTAGCTACCTGGGTGGCTGAGATAAAAACAAACATGTTTACCCAGTGTGTGGATTTTAAAAGGGGCCCCAGTCAGCAATGCGGGCGTACTGGTAGGAGGGACACACACAGGCAGGAGGGGTTTTGTGGTCTTTTGTCAGGCGTGATTTATGCCCAAGGAGAACTGGTGGGCCAACCTTAAAGGTCTCAGCACCTGACCCCGGAACAGCTGTGTTTAAGGTCTGTTGCTTATTAGACAGATCTGCAGACAGGGCTATGTGAACTGGAAACGTGCACCAATCACCGCGGGCTCTCAGTCTCCCGGCCACTTACTTGGGCTTTACTAATGTGGCACTGAGCAGCAGGAGTGACGTTGCCCTCGTGTGTTGCCTGAGGGCCACAGCAGTGACAGAATTTCAAGGGGTTAAGGGTGACAAAAAAAGACGTGACTCCCTGATAACAGTTTTACATCCTGATGGGATTTTGTATTGAACACCCACTTCATTGAATGGTGTTTCGGTATAATATTTTATTCTGTTTGGTATTGTTGAGTACACTGGTTTCTCCTGTAAGTTGTGAGATAATGACACATGCTAGCATGTTATAAAAAAAACTGGTGACACATACATAGATGTAAATCACTCGAGGGACAGTAATTGAAAGTTTTCTCATCCAACTGAAGGGCCTGTTTATGTTTTATATATTGTTCTTCTTACATTTTAGATTATTTGGCCAGGCAGACAGAGAGGTTTGTGTGCAGAGAGCATATTTTATTCTACACATATCCTCAATTTCACCTAATGAAATAACAATTTATTTGGAGGGCTGTGGCTGGGTCATGTTCTTTCTTCACGCACATATATCCAACCAAATCCCTACATATATAATATATAATATATCCCAAATGCAGAGAACAGCGGAATGCTGAATGCAGTAGCAGGTAGCCACCAAAACTGACGACGTTTGGCATTTCTGACTTGGCTGAGAAGCAAGAAATTTAATCTGTAAATTTATATACAGGCTCCAAACTCTTTGAAGTCAACCTTTACAGCATTGCTGCCATCGGCAAACCCAGTCGGCTAGGTTTATGGTCACTTTTAAAGA